>NW_013672420.1:14591-21634 GCF_000517525.1 Limulus polyphemus
GGCCCGTATTTTAGTGAAGTTTCGAACAATCTTTTGAAGAAAACTCTGAATATCACCTCCGGATAACGAGGACGGTATGTTCCAGGGTGTTGTGTTGGTGTAATAAACTGATGAAGTTTTTCCACATCTTAGCAAGTGTTAGTGAATATTTTTTTATCTTTGCGTTAACTATTGTTATTGAAAAATTTTACTTGGAATAAAAATAAATGTGAACGCCCCTACCTACCTGCTTGCTTGCTTTCTCGCTGTATGTAATAATAACACCAACTGGAGACTTGTGGTATTTTAGAAGTACTTTCACATGGTTTTGGTTTAATTTCAGGGATTTTCGAAGCTTGGTTATAGAGATGGTCCTGGGAACAGACATGACTTCACATTTTAATCATCTCAAAATCATGAAAAAGCTTCTAGCTCATCAAGAGTTTAGGTAAGTTGCATATCCGCTATCTTTAACTCTTACTAGCATTAGCGAGTGCACAAAGAACTGCTATCTTTAGTACAAAGTAGAAACTTTTGTTACATATCTGCTTGTTTGATAATTTCCGGTATAAATTCGTTTTGAGGAACTTCAGCGATACAAGTCCCTTCTTGATTAAACCAGTTTATTCTTCCTCGATACAAACTTTTAGCACACAGTAATTTCACAATCAATACGTTTCTCGTCACTTTAAACTTAACTACTTTTATAATACACGCTATAAATCACAGCGATTTACAATTGCGATAACTTCACACACTAGCTCGAAACAGAACGGTAAATTACCCGGAACTCTGCCAGGCTTTTATACTAAAGAATGGGGCGTCTCGAATACACTCGGGCCTCCCCAATCATTCATGATCATTCTAGAAATTCATGACGTGTCACCAGGGTCACGTGACTTCCGCTGTCGTAACGCTACATAAAAAAAAACGCCTCCCGTAACCAGTAATAGGAACCATACAAACGAACTTACTCTGTTAATACAAGTTATGAGCCACTACATAAAGAACCATGACGTATAACCTGTAGTAGAAACCATTTGATGTTAGCTTGACCTTCTGTTAATGAAACTGAGCGGAAGAGCAGTAAATTAGGCTTACAGTGTTAAAATTAATCGCCATGTTCAAAAATTCAGTTCCAGTTTAGATGTTATCGTGTCGGTTCTTTATGTATGATGTACTTGAACTGTTGAAGTGAAAATTTGAATTGTGTTTCCGATTAAAAACCTTCATTGACCATGTTGAAATGATTTCAGCCTTAGAGCACATGTTAGAGAGTTGAACCTGAAGTGGTATGTTCTGGTTGCAATATAGACAAGGCGAAAGGTATGTGAAGTGGTATGTTTTGCTTTCAGCGTAGACAAGGCGAAGGGTATGGCTTTAGTCCTTCACTGCTGTGATATCAGCCACCCCAGTAAAGAATGGAGGGTGCATTACCACTGGACGAAACTTCTCTTGGAGGAATTTTTTCAGCAGGTAGGTAGAAACTATTCATTGATAGTCTACATATAACTTATAAGATTCATTGTATATGAACTTAGAGAAATCGATATTTATTATTTTTCTAAATAAAGTCTTCTTCATGACAATCACTTAATTAATAATCAGATGAACAAGACTTAGTGTTTGTAGTTCACCTTTTTTAAATTATCGCAGACTATTTAATCAAACGTGTTTTAGTGTAGAGTTTGTGAAATACCTTAAATTTAAATAGCGAAAATTAAATCTAATAAAATGTAATTGTTAAAGATGTTTTGTAATTAGGAAACGTCAGTGTTTAAAGCCATATTCACTGTAGTAAAGCATAGAAATATTATTTTGGGTCAGTGCAGATAGCCCTCAAGTAGTTATGTGCAAAATTCAACAAACAAACAAACAACTTTTCTTGGTTTCGGTTTTCACTTTTAGTGCCTTATTTTCACTGTTAGTGGTCATTATTAAAAGGTTGAAATGAAGCACTGTTATTAACCACGAAATGATCAGCTTGTTTTTAAACTGTTAAGTGCTGGCGGGGTCCACGTATTGGATCAAATTGATTTATTTTATGTTTTTAATTTTAAAATACCTAGTATAAAGAATTGACCACAAAATTGATAAACCACACACTTTCAATGTAAAATGCATATAGAACCATTGGTTAGTAGCTGGAATATTGATAGTATTGTTGTATACATATAGAACCATTATAATAGCTGGAATATTGATAGTATTGTTGTTTGCATGTAGAACCATTGGTTAGTAGCTGGAATATTGATAGTATTGTTGTTTACATACAGAACCATTATAATAGCTGGAATATTGATAGTATTGTTGTTTGCATGTAGAACCATTATAATAGCTGGAATATTGATAGCATTGTTGTTTACATAAAGAACCATTATAATAGCTGGAATATTGATAGTAGTGTTGTTTACATATAGAACCATTATAATAGCTGGAATATTGATAGCATTGTTGTTTACATATAGAACCATTATAATAGCTGGAATATTGATAGTATTTTTGTTTACATATAGAACCATTATAATAGCTCGAATATTGATAGTATTGTTGTTTACATATAGAACCATTATAATAGCTCGAATATTGATAGTATTTTTGTTTACATATAGAACCATTATAATAGCTGGAATATTGATAGTATTTTTGTTTACATATAGAACCATTATAATAGCTGAAATATTGATAGTATTGTTATTTAGATTTGTTTTGTACAACTCGTATGTTATTAAGAGTTCTGCAGATAAAGTCGTGAACTCATAAATAATTTAATGCATGAATATTTTAGAAAATATTTTTAAAAAGCCAATGGGATCTCTAGACCCAGTGGTTAATTTCAGTATTAACACTAAAGATGGCGACTGAGATCTTTACAAATTCAAGGATGGAGACCTGTTATTAAGGCAAACAATTTTGATTGTGTTTGTTATAAGATATTTGATGGTGAAGTATTAGTTATAGAAATGTTGACTGAGGTATTTACAAAGTACTTTTTTTGTAGTACTATTGTTCTTTATATGAAAAACATGCCACATTTTCATCTTACTCTTTAATTATGTCACACTGAGAACAACTGATTTTTTTTATTTACCTTTTGTATTTCAAATCATTTTTCAATTGCTTATTCTGATTATTAGTTTTAGTTTTTTTAGTGTTAATTTTCTTACAGGGCGACAAAGAGAAAGAACTAGGTCTTCCCTTTTCGCCACTATGTGATAGAAACACAACCCCAGTTGCTGAATCTCAGATTGGTAAGGGAAGAATTAAGATCCACGTATACTAGCCTGATCCGTTCAACCATTCTGATGGTACCAGATCCTTGGTGTTACCAAACTGTATTTTTATTATCATTTTAGTTTTTAGCAGTTTAATTTTAGTAGTATCAAAACGGGTACTACTAACACTAAAAGGTTAAAATTCAAGGTACTCGTGTAAATATTATTCAGACACTCAAAATAAATCAACATTTTTTAAGTATACAATTAAGAATTTTATTTTGAGACCACCAGCACTGTCAAAGTAGGCACTCTATGTATTTTGACAATGAAACCAGTATTTAAATATATTATGTAAACTAAGTAGTCAATGACCAATTTTTTTTTTTGTATATATATATATATATGTGTGTGTGTGTGTTTTATTTGCACTGATTTTGATTTCACACTCTTTTGAGTGTTTTAATTAGGTACTACATTATGTTACCACTTTATATTTGCTACAACAAAAAACATGAGCCCCTTGAGAAAATGTTAAAGATGAATACTTTAGAACTACATACAAACCACACCTAAAGATAAAACACAAGGCATTTATTTCATTACCATGCCAATTCTGTGAAAAAATGTTTTATAGGTGAAAGTGGAAAAAAAAAATGACATTAGAGCTTCTGAACATACGAATAATCAATAAATATGAAAACACAAACAATGCCATTTTTTCTTCATATGAGAGATTTAGATTTCATCCATCAATTCAATTGCAAATCAACAAGAATTTTATACAAAATGAATAACTACATAAAAAGAAGAATATTGAAAGTTGCTTAAACAAAAGCCTACTAATTTCAAGGTCACCCACAAGGTCACTTCAAGTTAAACAACATTGTGACCATGCTGATAGTCGGTAAATATCATTTCAAATTAAATTAAGATTCTCTATTTGAGAACACAATTTTATAAATAAACAAGTCTCTGACCACCTGTAAGTTTTGAAGCTATATAGGTATTGTTGACCAGTCTTCCCGCCAGAAGATAATGTGAAACTGAAAGGGATGCACAAACGTCTTGAAACTCTTTTATTTGATTTCAAATGTTTCTTTTTTATCACTAACTTTTAAGTGCTGCTCACAATATTATTTTATTTTTAGACATAGTTTCCCACCTGATGATGGCTTGTTGAAGCATTTGGTTAAATTTAAAAACTTATTACGTGGTGATAAAAAGGCTATTAAATCTGTTAACTTATCTAAAACTACCCACATACTAAGATAACACTGAAATAATATTTAAGAACTTTCGTAGTTTAACTATTTACCGAAAATGAAACCTCTTTAGCTCTACAACACTGTTACTGAAAATATATTTATCCTTTTAATACCAGGTAAAAAAATTGATTACTAGTTTAATGAAGTGTGTTTGGAGTTTAAAGTACTTAACAACAGTGTACACAAAATTATTAACAACAACAGTTTGGTAATCAGATTCTGAAATCTGTAATGTTACACCTTCATATACAGTATTTTTTAATTACATAAGAACTAAACCAGCATATTGTGCTAAAATCCCTTGATTTAATGTTAACGAACAGGATTCATCAACTTTATCGTATCTCCCAGTATGGAAGTACTTGGGACCTTCTTGGATAAAGTACAGTTAGCACTGACACGAGATATCGGACCGGGAGAAGGCTCACTAAGTGCAGAGCACGAGGAAAAGACAGGTAAGCAGTTAATGTTGTAGAACACTGCTTGTAATGTACATGTTGTAGAGAAAGATCACAAAGTGTGTTCACTACATCCTAGGATGGGATTTTGTAGAGAATAAACTTACTTCACTGTTGATGCAAAGTGATGTATGATGTCATATTTTATCACTGCTGCTATAAAAATAGTTTGGGCAGATTTTTGAGTTTAGGTCACATTTCTTGTCAGTATGATACACAAACAATTTGAACAATGAATAAATATTTGTATAAAGTTCAGTACTGTAATGCTGTATGTTTTGGACAATTTCATTGTTGTGTCACATGAAAACACAGGGCTATTCCTTGGTTAAATAAAGATTAACTATCCCACATAAAGGTTGACATAATTAAATAGATAAATTCACTGCCTTAAGTTCATACACATCATCTTTATTTTTAGAAATAATAAAGGTCTTATCCATATCTTTTGTAAAAAACTGTGTAGGAAATTACGTAGTGGTTGTTGAAAGAGATAAAAAGATGTATGTTGTAGGTGAAACCACCAAGGAGTTAACTACAGATATTTTAGTATATATATATATATATATACTGTTTTGGATACAATACCATTCTTCAGGTACCACTAACTGAACAGTTTTCGTTTACGGATTTAATGTTCATTTAGTGGTACCTAAAGAAGGGAATTGTATCCACAACAGTATATATATATTGTTAAGACAGCGGAAGTCACGTGACGCTGGTAACACGTCATGAGATTCTCGAAGGATCTTGAATTGTCCTGGCAACTCTAGTCTGTTCCAGACGCCCTCTTTTTTAGTATATAAGCCCGGCAAATAAAGCAGAATGGAATAGATAGATAGATATAGAGAGTGATAATTGAGTCAAGCATGTGATTTATAGCATGTGTTCATAAAAGTAGTCAAGTGACGGCGGAAATTCTGTGTATTGCAAAGTTGTATCGAGAATGAATAAACTAGTTTTAATTAAGAAAGGACTTGTATCGCTGAAGTTTCTCTGAAAGAATTTCTACGGGAAATTAACAAACAAGCAGATACGCATCAAATTGGTGTCAGAGAGTGGGACGGGTAAGAGAAAAAAAAAGAAGAAGATGGAAACCAGAGGTGGTAAATCAAACAACAGCTTAGCAGATTTGATGGCAGTAATACAAGAACAGCAAAAGTAACAAGAAGAACGAGAAAATAAACAACAAACGAAACAAGAAGAGAGGCAACAGCAGTTGCAAGAAAACCTACAACAGTGGCAGCTCGAACAGCAAAGTAAACAAGAAGAGAGATTACAGCAGTTTTGGAGGAAAAAGAAAAGAAACAAGAAGAACGAGAAAAGAAACAAGAAGAGAAACTACAGCAGTGGTTGGAGGGAAAAAGAAACAAGAAGAGAGATTACAGCAGTTATTGGAGGAAAAAGAAAAGAAACAAAAAAAAACGAAAAAAGAAACAAGAAGAGAGACAACAGCAGTGGTAGGAAAACCAGCACCAGTGACAACTGGAACAAGAAGAGAAACAGGAAGAAAGACTCCAACAGTTGAGAGAAAGCCAGCACACACAAATGGAAAAGATGAGTAAATTTCAAAGTGAATTAAATACATTAAAGGACGATTTATTGTCTTTTACACAAGGAGGATATATTAGCCATGGGCCTAATCAGCCCTAGACAATGGGAAGCCCCTTCTAGGCCCTGCAGCTAAACCATAATGCAGACATCTTCAGTCTTGTCAGAAGTCACATTCCAGACATGAGTGTCAGCAAGAGAGGTGATCTAGTAAGAAGGAAGCCACAGGAATTCGATGGGAAGGCACAATGGGAAGCATATAGAGCACAATTTCAGCGCCTGGCAGAAATGAATGGATGGACAGAGGAGAAGAAGGCAGTGTACCTGGTAATGAGCTTGAAGGGACAACCACTGGAAATACTTGGACAATTGTCAGCAGACGACAGGCACAACTATGGAGCACTGGTGGCTGCTCTAGAAATCAGGTATGGAACCCAAAATCAGTCCAAAGTCTACAGGGCTAGGTTTAGGACGAGAGTCCGTGCTAAAGTGGAGAGACTGCAAGAGCTGGCACAGGATTTGGAAAGTATGGCACACAAGGCCTACCCCACTGCACCACCTGATGTCTTCAA
>NW_013672420.1:22634-27554 GCF_000517525.1 Limulus polyphemus
ATACGTCCTGTAAAATTAAGAGACTTTGTTGAATTTTAATTTTGTGCTTGTAAATTCTGTCCATTTAATTAACTTATTGTTAATTTTCTATTGGTTCAATGTAAGTGGCTATTGTTCGGCTATTGTGTTACGACAGCGGAAGTCACGTGACGCTGGTAACACGTCATGAGATTCTCGTAGGATCTTGAATTATCCTGGCAACTCTAGTCTGTTCCAGGCGCCCTCTTTTTTTAGTATATAAGCCCGGCAAATAAAGCAGAATGGAATAGATAGATAGATATAGAGAGTGATAATTGAGTCAAGCAAAGTAAAGTGTGTGAATCACTGTGATTTATAGCATGTGTTCATAAAAGTAGTCATGTTTAAAGTGACGGCGGAAATTCTGTGTATTGCAAAGTTGTATCGAGAAAGAATAAACTAGTTTTAATTAAGAAAGAATTTCTACAGGAAATTAACAAACAAGCAGATACGCAACAGTATTAAAAATATCTGTAGTTAACTCCTTGGTGGTTTCACCTACAAGTTACTTCATATCTTTTGTAATATAATGTTTTAAACTGTTTAGGGTAATTGTCTAGCTGTAATTTCTGATAATAACTTAAAAACGGACTAGCTAAATATGGTGCAACCGTTGATCCCATAGAAACTCCATCTATTTGTTGATAATGACATCCATTAAAATACAGACTAGCTGAACATGGTGCAACCTTTGATTCCATAGAAACTCCATTTGTTGATAATGACAACCATTAAAACACAGACTCGCTTAACATGATGCAACCCTTGATCCCATAGAAACTCCATCTGCTTGTTGATAATAACAATCATTAAAATGCAGACTAGCTAGACATGGTGCAACCCTTGATTCCATTGGAACTCCATCTATTTGTTGATAATGACAACCATTAAAATACAGATTAGCTGAACATGGTGCAACCCTTGATCCCATAGAATCTCCGTCTATTTGTTGACAATGAGAACCATTAAAATACAGACTAGCTGAACATGGTACAACCACTGAGTCCATAGGAACTCCATTTGGTGATAATGACAACCATTAAAATACAGACTAGCTTAACATGGTGCAACCCTTGATCCCATAGAAACTCCATCTATTTGTTGATAATGACAGTCATTAAAATACAGACTAGCTGAACATGGTACAACCCTTAATCCCATAACAACTCATTTGTTGAGAATAACAACCATTAAAAATTAATTAATCTCGTTTGTGATAAGTTCCAATAATTCAATAAAAATTGGTTTCATTATACCAGTAGTATATGTCCAAATCATCAGTGTAGTCAGGTTCACTGAAAGTTAATTTACTAGCATCTTTAAAACCCTCCAAAGTCATCTTTGCTGTAAGTTCATTTCTTACAAACGGCTAAAAGAAAACTAACAGAATTATCATATCATTACCTTTATCAGGTTTAACAATTGCTAAGTCATCTAATGAACTGATATTTTAGTAGCTTTTTCTTAAAATACGTTTATATGCAACTTCTTAATGTCAAAACTATGAAATTCTGAAAGGCCTAAACCTGAAATTTCTGTAACTTTGTCGTCAAAGTTTACATTTCTTTGGGGTCAAAGGTTACACCCTACATTTGTTTTTAGGTTATCGTAAAATATTTGGTTTTATAACTGTCAGGAACATTTTAATCCAAACGATTTGTGGATTACACATTTGTGGTCTTTAAAAATAAAGTATTTTTGCAAGGATTTCAAAAAATATTTAAATAATCAACATGTTAGTATCGAATATTTAGCTTTAGGCAACTTGCTAAATTGATTATAATACAAATATAGTGAAAACCAGAACTGTTCAAGATCACTGAATGATTTTTTTCGTTTTGAAAATAAGTAACTTGTATATTTTCTGTTTTATTCAGCACCTAATCCTCGTATAAGGTCGATACAAGCCTCGGGTAAAGGAATCAAATCCGTTTCCTTCGACTTGGGAATGATTCTGGAATCGACGATAAAGCAAAACCTTCTGTGAAAATCATCACCTCTCGTGTGTCACCAGGACTAGGTAATCAACAGAAGATTCCCAAACCATGGATTGCATGTCTTGAACAAAATAAAACCTTCTGGCAAGAAAGAGCAACCAAAGGTAAGAGACTGAGTTGTATTCTCACCGGTGAATAAAGACCCTTCTCGATAATAGATGATATTAATATATGAACTGTGTAAAGTCTTACTACAAAAGCAGGCCGAGAAATTCTCGAAAGATACTTGATAAAATTTTTTGGATGTTATTGAATGGAAAGAAGATCCTCTTTGAACCACGTGATGGTATGCAGTAGAGTTGATTTCAGATGAACACTTTTCATTTCTCATCTCTTTCACACAGATGTGTGAACAGAGTAAGCCATGGAAAATCTTTCACACAAATATGTGAATAAAGCAAATCATGGAAAGCCTTTCACAAATGAATAAACAAAATATATCATGAAAAGCGTTAAGGCAAGAAAAAACAACACTTGAATTAAGGAAGTTTTTTTACATCGTTTGAGCTTAGCTGTAGGGGAAGGTGAGGTAAGACCTTAGGTAAAACAGCCACCCCAGTATATTATCAGATATGAGGTGCTTCTAACTAGAACTAATTATATTGTTCTGTGACCCCGTGCACAAACACGCTGGTAGACAGGCGTAAATATGAATAACTGAAAGTCAAATTGCGACCCCAGTTTTTGTGTTTGTGTGTGAACAACTTTCATCTGAGATAAAATCCTTCTAGCTACAAGGATATTTTAGAGAATTTCACGTTGTTAATTTCAAGCAATAAGGACTCATAGACAGCCGAATATGCCGAAAAATAAACTCAGTTCAGGTTCAGTGATTTTGTATAACGTGTAATCGTGTAGGGTAAAACGTCTTCCGCGGCGTTGTCTTAACCCCACATTTGTACCCACGTTCTTTTGTGACGTTGTTTTAGATAACGCTCAACTTACGCATTACCCACGACCTTCCTGATTCCTGTAGAGAGTATTTAACTGATTTAAATGCAGTTACTAAATGCAGCATATATTTCAAGTTGGAGTTGTAATGGGCTAGATTGGGCCATTTGACTCCATCTTGGAAGTCCATTTTATCCAACCTTATACCTAAACGGCCCACAACCACAAGAAGTGCATTTTTAAAACCTGTAAAAAAGGGGCCTATGTCTAATATTTATGTTAACTAGAAATGACATTTATAATGAAAAGGGTTCATTTTAAAACGTTTTCGTTTTCATGACCTTCATCCTAATTGGAGAAAAGCGCATTCAGAGTTATGAAGGCTTTCTTACTCCACCTTCCACTTTCGAGTTCGCTTTGTGATTATGAATTCAGGTGTTCAACGGTATTTGTTTAGTGTGTAACTAAAAAATCTGAAGTTAGCTCTGCATTATCAACTTAAAAGTGGACGACGAATTCAAAGAGATCACTTGTGAAGTTTTCTTTGTAAAAGAGAATGGGTAATTTATAAAATACGGGCTGCTTCTGTTCTCAGTTCCAGTATAGCTTTAACTAGTACTAACGTTTCTTAAGACTCATAACGTAGGTAATATGTAGAATTATACACGGACTTTTCTCTACGTTAAAATGCTTTATTTGCGAGCTTCTGGCTCTCTTACCGGAGCCTTCATCGGGCAACAATATACTGAGCAATACAAATTCGTTTATTTGTAAAACACTGCTTTGAAATAGGAACCCAGGCAACAATCGTAACAAAATCTGACATCTGGTATTAAAGTTATTAATCACATAGAAATTATTATGAATATATAAGATAAATCGATTATTTCAATATAATAAACATAAGAAAAATACAATTATAGGTATTATATAGTGAAATAAAAATAACATTTTCATACTTCAAATAATACAGGTTTAAGTTAACATCGAAACCACGACAAATAATATGTTTTATGTCTTTGATAAGTGGTATCTAGCTATTTGCATTTCTCTATTTAATACCCATAATTGTATTTTCATTATTTTTACTATATTGAAGTAATTGATATTTATCTTCTATATTCATGATAATTTCTACATGGTTAATAACTTTAATACCAGGTATCAATTATTGTTACGATTGTTGCCTAGATACATGTTTTAACGCAGCGTTCTACAGATAAACTAATTTATATTGCTCAGTATATTGTTGCCCTATGAAATATCAGGTAAGAAGGCCGAAACCTCGCAAATAAAAATATTTTAACGTAAAGAACAGTCCGTGTATAATTCTACATAGCAGTAACGTATTCCACTATAACTAACACTAATCCTAATATATAACACTAACTTATTTCACGAGAGCTAACACTAACGAATCTTACTTTAGGCAAAAGTAATCTGTTACGTATTATAATTTCAAATAGCCTGAAATTGAGTTAGATGATAGTTTAAATTTAGTAGTTGAATATATGCTGATATGTCTCCAATTTATGATATTTGCCAACAAGATTGATACACACAGTTTTCTTTTTAATACAAATATATTTTAATATATACACAACAATACAATTTACAATAACAGTTATTACAAATAGTTATTACAAACAATGATTTATATACAAAAGTTTCACAAACTTACAAACAATATAAAGTCTTCTTTCTAGTCTGGTACTTCCTTGATGTCTTATCGAGGGTTGACGATGAGCGAGTTAATTTTGAGTTGACGTAGGTATAATTCACTAGTTAGCCTTGTAGTTCTCGCTGACTAAACGCCGATTGCAGGTCGAATTTCCATTGATAACGTTAGATAATGTTTTCGTAAAAGTACTAATGACCGATGTGAATCCAATGAAGTTAAATAGTTTATAATGTTCGAAATTTATAAATGTTCCTGGTAAAATATCTGAAGTTTCCCGATAAATAAGCGTTAATCACAGTTATAGCTTACATAGTTTACAGCACACCAGTTACA
>NW_013672420.1:27932-36095 GCF_000517525.1 Limulus polyphemus
CACGATCAGCGAGTTAATTTCGAGTTGACGTAGGTACAATTCACTTAATATGGAGCTAGCTATCTCTGTATTCTTCGTCGATTTTTTCCACCGATGACGTTAGGTAATGTTTTTGTAAAAGTACTAATGTCCAATGTGAATCCACTGAAGTTAAATGGTTTGTAATGTTCGAAGTTTATAAACGTTCCTGGTCAAATATCTGAAGTTTCCCGATTAATAAGCGTTAATCACAGTTATAGCTTACATAGTTTACAGCACACCAGTTACAGCAACTCAATAATAGATACTCTTTTTTGGCGCGTCGAGTTGGTTATATTTATAGGCGTGTGGAGAGTTTCTCGTAAAATTCAGATTACGTAACAATACAAAGCTACATTAGTGTTTACGTACACATATATATTGTTGATTCTTACACTCGAGAATCATCTACAACTTTAGAGAATAGGCAGGAGTTTCGCAATACATATTTAACAGTACACGCCAAGCACATTTCCAAATATAAATTCATTTCAAACAAACATCGATATTAAAACATATATGTAATAGTAAATCCGTCACAAACGTATTTCATTATAATTCACCTTTAGAGCACATTCCAAAATTCACCATTGACATTCAACGTTATGGTGACCTATTCCTAAAGTCAACTTTTGTGATTGTTGACTACCGGTGTTGCTTTAAGGGTGGTTAAACACATTCAACAGCCCTAGAAGCGTTGAGATTGAGAATGCAATATGTCAGCTTCTATGAGGAACGTAATTATTGTAATAGGTGACTTAAAATTTATTGTAAATGTGGATGCAAAAACCTGGAACAGAAATAACTTTATTTTATCTAGCAATGTTTATAGCAACCATTTTTCCTTAGGCTTAATATAAAAACGGAATTAAGCCCGATGAAGAGCGGTTGCGCGAAACGTTGTCAGATAAAATAAATTCGTTTCTTTTTCACTGTTGTGTTTTTACAGCGACCTTGTTTTATTAGATTTATTTCCCACCGTTCTCAGTTTTCTTCGCATTTTTTCTTTTGCATGAAGTTCATCTTGGAATGTCAACAAAGCGTTCCATATTTACAATCAGCATTGATCCAACCGTGATGTGATGATAGTTACAACGCTGATTAGTATTCGTTAGCCAACACTAACGAATCTCATTATCTAGTAGTAACGTATTTCACTATAATTAACCTTACATATTTCACTATCGCTAACACTAGCGTATGCCACTATAGTTAACCCTAACGTATCCCATCACAGCTAATACTAATATTAGCGTATTTCACTATAGTTAACAATATCCTGTATCTCTATAGCTAACACTACCCTGTCCCTCAATAGCTAACCCTATCGTGTCTCATTGAAGCTGACATTAGCGTATCTCACTATAAATAACACTTGCGTATCCCACTATAGCTAGCACTAACGTGTCTCAATGTAGCTGACTAGCGTATCTCACTATAGCTAACACGAGCGTATCCCATTATAGCTAACACTAACGTGTCTCAATATATTTAGCCCTTATATATTTCACTACAGCTGGCGTAGCATGGCCTAATGGTACAACACTCGACTTGCAATCTCTGGGACGCGGGTTCGAATCGCTGTCGCTGAACATGCTTGCCTCTTTCTGCCGCGGAGAAGCTATGATGTGACGGTCAATTCCGCTAACTGTTGATGAAAGAGTAATCCAAGAGCTGGCGGTGGTTGATGTTGGCTAGCTGCCTTCCTTCTAGTATATTACTGCTATATGTGTGTTATTAACAGGGGTGATGGGCCTGGTATGGCCAAGTGGTTAGGGCGCTCGACTCGCAATCTTAGGGTCGTGGGTTCGAATCCCAGTCCCACCAAACATGCTCGCCCTTTCAGCCATAAGGGCGTTATAATTCCATTATTCGTTGTTGAAAGAGTAACCCAAGAGTTGGCGGAGGTTGCTGATGATTGGCTCTAGTCTTTCACTACCAAATTAGGATCGGCTAGCGCAGATAGCCCTCGTGTAGCTTTGCGCGAAATTCAAACCAAACTAAACAAGAGTGATAGTTTAGCGATTTTCTATATTCTGTAGTTCGGACAGTAGTAGCAATTCAAACTATTATCTATTTTAAACGAATGTACTCTACTGGACTCTCTTCACATTAAGAAGTACCTGAGATACAACATCTCCAATTTTGATTGAGTTTCTTCCTTTTTTTCTTCTTCGCACCGAAAGTACGGAAACTTGTATGGATTTTTTTTTCAAATTTGGTACACCGATAGATCTTCTCAACCTACAATTAGAAGTCTCGTTTGGTGTAAATATAAGCCACATGTACAAAGTTATTCAACAAACTCTATTCAAATATAACGCAAAACGTCACGTGAGCTATTGGTCTAACATTTTTACTACATCTTCATTTAAAAGTAAAAGTGGACCGTTTTTAGTTTTTTGTTTTTTTTATTTGTCATTCGGATTAAATACGGCTGATTAAGAGCAGCAAAACGAGCAGATACATAAGTATTGGTTAGGCCAAACAAACAAAATTAACAGTTTCTAGCTGAAGTTTTCAAAAGAATCATATGGGTGGACGATTATTATTGATTATTCATTGCCATTTTTTCAGCACAAATTTACTAAAGTTTATGAAATTATTCTAATTAAAGAGCGTTTAACGTCACGTGATACCAGCTTAAGCAATTAGAATAAATAATGATGCTTGATACGGCTGTACCGATTGCATGGAGGTAATGACAAGAAACTGTTAATCTAAATTCCAGGCCGTTAGTATAAAGGAAGTTACAACACTGTTTTAGAAAGGAAAACTACCACCATATATCTGATTGGTTCTGTAATGTTCTGTTCCGAATGATAGGGTTGCGATCCTAAAGCTAGTATTGGTTATTATCGAGTGTCATTTTCTTATTTGGTGTAGTTTGTTGTATGTTGACAAAATGTCATGGTATCTAATCAAAAACACCTGAGGTGTGAAAAAAAAAGCGTGCGACTTAAAGGAATGAAATTAAAATTGGAGGTCAAACTAGTAGCAAATATTCATTCATTAGTTAGCCAGGCCGCGTATTTTATTTTACCCACCATCATGTCCAAAGTTGGACAAAAAACGTGGCCTGGCTAACTAATGAATGAATATTTGCTGTAAAATTCTTATCAATGCTATAAGTGTAGCTAAAGTTTGGCCGCCAATTTTGATTTCATTGCTTTAAGTTGCACGCTCAATCCTTTTATGGCCGCACTTTTTTTTCACACTTAAGGTGTTTTTGATTAGATTATAGCTAACACTAACGTATTTCACTATAGCCAACACTGGTTTATACTGACGTGTCTCGCCATAACACTAGCGTATTTCTCTATAGCTAACACTAACGTATTTCACTATAGCCAACACTGGTTTATACTGACGTGTCTCGCCATAACACTAGCGTATTTCTCTATAGCTAACACTAACGTATTTCACTATAGCCAACACTGGTTTATACTGACGTGTCTCGCCATAACACTAGCGTATTTCTCTATAGCTAACACTAACGTATTTCACTATAGCCAACACTAGCTTATACTGACGTGTCTCGCCATAACACTAGCGTATTTCTCTATAGCTAACACTAACGTATTTCACTATAGCCAACACTAGCTTATACTGACGTGTCTCGCCATAACACTAGCGTATTTCTCTATAGCTAACACTAACGAATTTCACTTCTTAAAACAGCTGTTTTATTAGAGCAAGATATTTATTTTTGCAGATGCTGAGATGAAGGCGTTGGAAAATTACCAGAAGTCGTTTTCAGAAAACCATAAAGATGAAGCAAGCAACCCTTTATTTTCATCATCATTAGACAAAAAGTGATTTCGTAAATAATGAAACTATTTCAAGCAAACAGTAAACCGCGTCGTAAAGAATGTGAAAAAGTGAAACTTTCCTCAACTTCTAAAAATATTTTACCATACTACATCGTATATTAACCAATTACAAGCAAGGCGTGGATCACGTGAGCAAAGTGGCTACGTTACTTAAAGATGTGTTTAAAGTAACAAGTGCATAAAAACATGCGAGTTAGTCTCCCAGTGTGTGTGTGTGCATTGTTCACATCAGACGTTTAATAATATGGGTTACGTCATCTTCAGTCAGGCGCTTTGTGCATTTCGTATGTGTTGATTAAACTGATGTGTTCATGTTTGATATGTTTTCACAGAAATCTGTATCGTACATGTTTTTTCCCAAATACAGCACTAGAAATAACTTGTGTATGTGAAGCAGTAATAGTCATATAGAATTTTTTTTAAACTGAAATCATGGCCATAGTACTAATTTGTTTTATTACACTTCGAATACAGATATACCTGTATATATTCAGAAGTTTTCTACGTGTACACAGTACGTTTCTCGGTAAATACCCGTACATGGCAGGTTTTAGTCTTCGCATCAACTTTCTGCTTGGCTGGAGTTTCCTACCCAAAATTGTATTGTAGTTGGTATTTCATGGTTAATAATTGGTACATTGTATTGTATCTCGATGACCAACATAGAATTATATCAATATTATAGTTCGTGGCCACCATCTCTAAATGTAACTATATCCTGGTGTGTAGTTCATGACCACCATCTCTAAATGTAACTATATCCTGGTGTGTATTTCATGCCCACCATCTCCAACATATAATCATATCCTGGTGTGTAGTTCATAGCTACTATCTCCTGCATAGAATCATATCCTGGTGTGTAGCTCATAACCACCATCTCCTACATAGAATCATATCCTGGTGTGTAGTTCATGACCATCATCTCCTACATAGAATTATATCTGATGTGTAGTTCATGACCACCATCTCCTACATAGAATTATATCCTGGTGTGTAGTTCATGACCACCATCTCTAAATGTAACTATATCCTGGTGTGTATTTCATGCCCACCATCTCCAACATATAATCATATCCTGGTGTGTAGTTCATAGCCACCATATCATACATATAGTTATATCTGATGTGTATTTCATGACCATCACCTCCTACATTTATCTATATCCCGGTGTGTAGTTCATGACTACCATCTCCTACATTTAACTTTATCCTGGTGTGTAGTTCATGGCCATTATCTTCTACATTAAGTACCTGTTCTGCAGCAAGACGATTTACATGACAGGTAGTATTTCAGAAGAAAGCAGAAGATGTTAGCTTGTAGTTGAATTGAAAGTATAATTACTGGTAAGTGTGCGGTAATAGTCAGTGTAGTATTCCTTAGTCAACAGTACTTGGAACATGTGTAGTATTCTTTAGTCAGGAGTACTTGGAATATGTGTAGTATTCTTTAGTCAGGAGTACTTGGAACTTGTGTAGTATTCTTTGGTCAGGAGTAGTTGGAACTTGTGTAGTATTCCTTAGTTAGGAGTACTTGGAACATGTGTAGTATTCCTTAGTCAGGAGTACTTGGAACTTGTGTAGTATTTCTGACTAAGGAATACTTGGAAGAAAATTTATGTATTGTATGTCTGATCATATAAAGCAAGCCCGAGTAGAAATAATTTTGCTGAATATAAGAACGTCATGCAGGTGATAAACAACTGTAATTCAACATAAATATCAGGCACGTGCCTAGAACGCGCTCTTCGTACGTGGATAATTCTTCCTATACGCAGTCTAACCAGAAGGGCCAGAAATAATTAACAAAATAATCAGAAGACTCTCTATACCCACATGTGTACACCTTATTGTTACGACTGTATATATATGGCACAGTGTTATGTATATAGGTTTATGTGCAACGGGTTTTACCGAATAATGAATAAAATATAAGCTTTGTAAATGTCGTTACATTATTGTGGATGTTTACATGCAAGAAATCGTTATTTTAAATCGCGTTGATCTGGTATGTGTATTTGTAAACGTTTTTTTATTTTATTTCTGTATCATTGCTTTTAGAAAAAATAAAAACCATCTGTCGCAATATTCATTTAACATGTTTCAAAATAAAAAAATGTCACAAAATTTATTGAACGTGTTTCAAAATAAAAACAATGTTACAATATTAACTGAACGTGTTTAGAAACAAAAACAGTTTGTAACAGTATTCACTGGTCGTGTTTGATACTAATAATTAAATATCAACCAGTCCAATCAGCTTGTAATATAAAAGATAAGGTCTTAAGAGCTAGAAATTTATTATTAGGGCCGCAAGGGGGCATTTAAACACTAAAACCTTGCATATTGGACTTGAGCAAGCCTGTACAACCAAGAGAGGAACTTCTCACACTGAAGCTTAATAACATCGAAAAACAGGCATCCAAATCGGTAATATTAAGTCTTCTACTTGTTCAATGTATTAATCCTGTTAATTGCGCCCAAACCCTATATTGCTAAGACGGCCCCCTTCGTGTTTATATAAAAGTAATGAAACTTGAACCGCGTCATCTAGCGGCTGGTTTGATACAAGCCGACTATTTAACCACACGCTGTATGTTTTATAGTTTATAGCTTACGAATAGAAATATTTGTTTTGATTTTTTTTTATAAAGCTCATATCGACGGGTAAAATAATCAAATATTTGTGCACTATTGATGCTGTAATAAAAAATGATACACTATTAAAACTTATGAATAAAAAAAGAGAATGATTTAATGTATAAAATGTTGATACAAAAGAATAACTACATAGTAAAGCATTTAATAGTCCCCCGGTGGAACAGCAAAAATTATACAGACTTATAACGCTAAAATCCAGGGTTCGATACCCGCAGCGGACACAGCTGATAATATAATGTGGCTTTATTCTAAAACAAACAATTAGCAATTATTATGAGACAAAGCAGATAATTACGACACTATTAAACATTAACTTCAAAATCTTACGGTTCCATTTCTTGCAAGGACAGCTTTAAGAAATGGAAAAGCAGATGTTTCTAGGTCGTGGTGCAACATGACCCTCACGTAGAAACTCAACAAAACAGTGGTATGGTAGAGTTTGTTAGTTCCCATTGTCCTGTCAGTAACTCAACAATACAATGGTCTGGTAGAGTTTATCAGTTCCCTTTGTCCTGCCAGTAACTCAACAATACAGTGGTCTAGAAGAGTTTGTCAGTTCCCTTGTCCTGTCAGTAACTCAACAATACAATGGTCCGGTAGAGTTTGTCAGTTCCCTTTGTCCTGTCAGTAACTCAACAATACAATGGTTTGGTAGAGTTTGTCAGTTCTCTTTGTCCTGTCAGTAACTCAACAATACAATGGTCTGGTAGAGTTTGTCAGTTCCGTTTGTCCTGTTAGTAGCTCAACAATACAATGGTCTGGTAGAGTTTGTCAGTTCCCTTTGTCCTGTTAGTAGCTCAACAATACAATGGTCTGGTAGAGTTTGTCAGTTCCCTTTGTCCTGTTAGTAGTTCAACATTACAATGGTCTGGTAGAGTTTGTCAGTTCCCTTTGTCCTGTTAGTAGCTCATCAATACAGTAGTGGGGTGGAGAATTTTTACTAATTTTCTTTGTCCAGCGATAAGCTAATATTGGGGTTTTAAACACATAGTGCGTACACCGTAGATAGCCCGTTGTGAAATTCGGCTCATAAACAACAAAGTAAAGCTCTCCATCAATTTATTTTAAATAAAAACTTTGTATTAAAAATAAAGTCACGTGTATGTTTCTCTCAACAGAAAGTGTAAACATATTTCAATCTAGGTTTTACATCCATCGTTAATCGTTTTCCGGAGGTCCTCACCTCCTGTGATGTGGTCGTGTTATCTTTGTTGCTATGGTTGCCTGCATATGGTCTAACGAGCATGCGCACACATCACAAAGTATATATAATTATCTTGTAATGAAAATCAACTTGCATTTGACCGGGAGAAGTGTTCACTTAGTCGTCAGCGGCAATTTGAATGTGTTTTCTCCAACAATTCTGATAGAATTCTTAGCTGGTACCAACAACGAAATGCTACAGTACATTCAAATAATCAGCTCGACCCGCGTGTGGCTCATCATCGCCGAAATACTAATAAGTATATCATTGTCTCGTTCCTTCGTCGTTCTCGAAGTATCAACTCACGATCTATATCTGCAGGTGAGTGAAACGGCGCAACTTTCTGTGTTATTGTCGACACCTTTAAACGACAGCGTATCGGTGTTTCTGAGCACCAGTGCAGAGTGTAACATGGTGAACATTATACCTCACAACCACACGATACCAGCTA
>NW_013672420.1:36969-46184 GCF_000517525.1 Limulus polyphemus
ACAAGGAACCAAAACAGCATTGTCTGATATAATCTCAAATCTACAGGTCTGAGTCTTAGTTATTGAATTTGATATTAAACTGCAGTAAAATAGCTGATTGGTTAAGACTTACTAGTTTGAACGAATCAAATCTGTAAAATATAGCCAATCATCACTGTTAATCAAACCATATTTTTAAAACTAATATTAATAAACTGACAATAGTTTTAAAATGAATTTTTACTATAACAGGTAAGTTTTATAAATCGAATTGCTTGTCTAAACTATATAATACGATGTTGAGAATAAAGAAACAGAAATATTGTGAGTTTTGGTTCCTTCGTTTACGTAGTAGTCATTGTTTTAGAACTAGTAAAGAATCAGCCATGGCTGAATTTTTTATATTATCTTTCATATATTAAATTAGCCTCAACCCTCACGAAATACACGCCTCAGGCCTACTTGAACTGCCGGCGGAAGTCTACGGAAGGCTGGAGTATCGTGTTAGTGTTGATGGACGTGACAGGTGGATTTCTTAGTATTGGTCAGATGCTTCTTGTGGCATACAACTACAATGACTGGAAGTCTATATTTGGCAACTTTGCAAAATTTGGACTAGGGGTCGTATCAGTTTCATATGATGTCCTGTTTATGATTCAACACTACTGCTTGTACAGGGAGAATTCTGAAGAAGGATATCAGCGTCTACCAGAAGGAAGACATGAAACTATCGAGCTCAGAATACCTAAAACATAAACCTTCAAAAAACTAAACAATAATAATTCTAGGAGTACTCGTCGTTATAGCATTTAATGAGGGACAAATCGCCTTGTGAGAAAATTTTACTTATTCTTGACCAATATGTGGATATTTTGAAATGAATAGTAACTATTATCCGATAAAAAATATAACTGTTCATGTATATCTTTGTTTATCTATCAAGTAAGTTTATCTATAATTTAAATTATATAGTTACGATAAAAAAAATTATGCAAGTGAATTTCCTAACACGAAAGTGATATTTCGATTTATACCTGAATTCAATATGTATTTATTATAACCTTTATTATATATCGTTTGTTAATTTCCCGTAGAAATCTTTCCGAGAAACTTCAGCGATACAAATTCTTTTTTAATTAAAACTAGTTTATTCTTTCTCGATACAACTTTGCACAACACAGAATTTCCACAGTCAATATGTCTGCAAACTCGATAACAAAACACACACTTTATATTACCGTCAATACCGCTCGCTTGACTCAATTATCTGTCTCTATATCTATCTCTGTCTGCAGTTATTTGCCGGGCTTATATACTAAAATAGAGGGCGCCTTAAAAAGACAAGAGTTGCCAGGAAAAGTCACGACCCTTCCAGGATCTCATGACGTGTTACCAGCATCACGTGACTTCCGCTGTCGTAACAATATGTATATATCAAGAATATGTTCAAGATTTGTGGATTTGTTTTTGTTTTGAGTCATTCACACTCTTGAAGTAGAAGTCAGAGTATATTGTACTTTGTACGCCTAAACCAAACTTAATTAACCACGACATTTTCTGATTTCCCTTTTCGTAGCAAATACACTGAAACACTAAAACAAATGACATGAATGTCACGTGCAAGGCGAAAGCAACGTCGTTTACTTCAACAGGAATCACACCTGTGGGATTTAGTGTTTTGTATTCTTCTCGAACACCGTCGAAATATTTGAAACAAACGTTATAAATTGAATACGCTATGAACCCCACGGTGTGAAGGGCAAGAAAATCGAAATTAAGACCAATGACACTTTTACGTTTCCAGTTCAGGTATATTTGGGGATAAAAGGAGAAAGACCAGGCAAAGAAATACATCCACCCGATCGTAGAACCTATGATATCAAAAATACGGTTTCTGGACACAGACAGACGAACAAATGTTCTGGAATCATTGACGAAATCTCCACGTACAAAGATAACGGTCTCTCCCGCGACTACCGGGTTAATAACGAAATTCACAGGTTCTGTAGATCTGTCAGTAACTCAACAACACAGTGGTAGAGTTACTCAGTTCCGTATGTCCTGTCAATAAAACAGCAACACAGTTTTATGGTTGTTGATCAGTTCCCTTTGTCCTGTCAGTAATCAACAACACAGTGGTAAAGTTTCTCAGTTCCCTTTGTACTGTCAGTAACTCAACAATACAGTAGTAGAGTTTCTCAGTTCACTTTGTCCTGTTAGTAACTCAACAACATAGTGGTAGAATCTATCAGTTCCCTATGTCCTGTCAGTTACACAACAAGACAGTTGTATGGTATTTTCTCAGTTCCCTTTGTCCTGTCAGTAACTCCATAACATAGTGGTAGAATTTGTCAGTTCCCTATGTCCTGACAGTAACACAACAACACAGTTGTATGGTCTTTTCTCAGTTCTCTTTATCCTGTCAATAACACAACAATACAGTGGTATGGTAGTTTGTCAGTTACCTTCGTTTTGTCAGTAACACTCCAACATTATGGTATACTAGAGTTTGTAAGTCTCTTGCCATGTCAGTATTAAAACAATACAGTGGTGGGCTGGAATTTTTAAATTCCTTTGTCCAGCGATAAGCTAGAAGGTTAACAACGCCTAAAATTGAGATGTGACACACGCTATGGGCACAACGCAGATAGCCCGTTGTGTAATTTTGCTCTTAAAAAACAACCAGGAAATCCTCCGTGGGCCTTTTTTAAGGGGAAGTTTTGAAGGAAAAATAAAGTCACGTGCATGCTACTTTCGATATAATATATAAATATATTTCAATCCAGGTTTTACGTCGTTAATCGTTTTGTGGAAGTCCTCACCTCCTATAATATGGTCGTGTTATCTTTATTGCCATTGGTTGCCTGTAAACAGTCTATCGAGCATGTGCACACATGACAACGTAAATGTAGTTATCTTGTAATGAAAATCAACTTGCATTTGACCGGGAGAAGTGTTCACTTAGTCGTCAGCGGCAATTTGAATGTGTTTTCTCCAACAATTCTGATAGAATTCTTAGCTGGTACCAACAACGAAATGCTACAGTACATTCAAATAATCAGCTCGACCCGCGTGTGGCTCATCATCGCCGAAATACTAATAAGTATATCATTGTCTCGTGCCCTCGTCGTTCTCGAAGTATCAACTCACGATCTATATCTGCAGGTGAGTGAAACGGCGCAACTTTCTGTGTTATTGTCGACACCTTTAAACGACAGCGTATCGGCGTTTCTGAGCACCTGTGCAGAGTGTAACATGGTGAACATTATACCTCACAACCACACGATACCAGCTATCAGTTCCCTTTGTACGAAACTTTACCACTGTGTTGTTGATTACTGACAGGACAAAGGGAACTGATAACCAACCATAAAACTGTGTTGCTGTGTTACTGACAGGACAAGAGGAACTGACAAACAACCATAAATCTGTGTTCCTGTTTTACTGACAGGACAAAGGAAACTGACAAACAACCATAAAACTGTGTTGCTTTATTACTGACAGGACAGAGGGAACTGAGAAATTACCATACAACTGTGTTGTTGTGGTACTGACAGGACATGGAGAACTGAGACATTTTACCACTGAGTTATTGAGTTACTAACAGGACAAAGGGTAGTGGCAGACAACCATAAAACTGTGTTGTTGAATTACTGACAGAACAAAGTGAACTGAGAAACTGTTCCGCTGTGTTATTGTGTTACTGACAGCACATAGGGAACTGAGAAACTCTACCACTGTGTTGTTGATTACTGACAGGACAAAGGGAACTGATAAACAACCATAAAACTGTGTTGTGTCAATAACCCAACAACACAGTGATAGAGTTTTTCAGTTCTCTGTGTCCTGTCAGAACACAGCAACACAGACTCATGGTTGTTTGTCAGTTCCCTTTCTCCTTTGTGTAACTCAAAAACACAGTGGTAAATTTCTCCGTTCCCTTTGTCCTGTCAGTTACTCAACAACACAGTGGTAGAATTTCTCAGTTCCCTAGATCTTGTCAGTACCACAACATCACAGTTGTATGGTATTTTCTTAGTTCCCTTTCTCCTGTCAGTAACAAAGTGGTAGGGGTTTCTCAGTTCCCTTTGTCCTGTCAGTAGCACAATAACACAACGGTAGAGTTTTTCAGTTCCCTATGTCCTGTCAGTAACACAGCAACACATATTTATGGTTGTTTGTCAGTTCACTTTGTCCAATCAGTAACACCATAACTTAGCGGTAGAGTTTTCAGTTCACTTTATCCTGTCAATAACCCAACAACACAGTGATATAGTTTTTCAGTTCTCTATGTCGTGTCAGTAACACAGCAACACAGTTTTATGGTTGTTTGTTAGTTCACTTTGTCATGTCAGTAACTCAACAACACAGTGGTAGAATTTCTCAGTTCCCGTTGTCCTGTCAGTAACTCAACAATACAATGGTAGAATTTCTCAGTTCCCTATGTACTGTCAGGAACTCAATAACACAGTGGTAGAGTTTCTCAGTTCTCTATGTCATGTGAATAACAAAGCAACACAGTTTTATAGTTGTTTGTCAGTTCTCTTTGTCCTGTCAGTAACAGAGCAACACAGTTGCATGGTATTTTCTCATTTCCCTTTGTCCTGTCAGTAACACAATAACACAGCGGTAGAGTTTCTCAGTTCACTTTATCCTGTCAATAACCCAACAACACAGTGATAGAATTTTTCAGTTCTCTATGTCTTGTCAGTAACACAGCAACACTGTTTTATGGTTGTTTGTCAGTTCACTTTGTCCTGTCAGTAACTCAACAACACAGTTGTATGTTATTTTCTCAGTTCCCTATGTCCTGTCAGTAACACATAAACAGTTTTATTGTTGTTTGTCAGTTCTCTTTGTCCTGTCAGTAACAAAGTGGTAGGGGTTTCTCAGTTCCCTTTCTCGTGTCAGTAGCACAATGACACAGCGGTAGAGTTTTTCAGTTCTTTATGTCCTGTCAGTAACACAGCAACACATATTTATGGTTGTTTGTCAGTTCACTTTGTGCTGTCAGTAACTCAACAACACAGTGGTAGAGTTACTCAGTTCTCTATGTCCTGTTAGTAACACAACAACACAGTGGTATTGTTTCTCAGTTCCGTATGTCCTTTCAATAAAACAGCAACACAGTTTTATGGTTGTTTATCAGTTCTCTTTGTCCTGTCAGTAATCAACAACACAGTGGTAAAGTTTCTCAGTTCCCTTTGTCCTGTCAGTAATCAACAACACAATGGTAAAGTTTCTCAGTTCCCTTTGTCTTTTCAGTAACTCAACAACACAGTGATATTTTACTGCAGTTCAATATCAAATTAAATAACTAAGACTCAGACCTGTAGATTTGAGATTATATCAGACAATGCTTTTTGTTTCCTTGTAAATAAAAAAGTTAAATGATAAAATGTTTTGTTTCTTGTGTTATCGTCACCATCATCAGAGGTAAAACATATACAAAGCTGTTTAATGATTATATATGTATGTTGAAATATTTTCTTTTTTCACCTCTGATGAAGAGAAATCTTTAACATAATATATATAATCATTAAACAGTTGATCCACTGTATCATGTCGAATAATGAATTCCACGAAATGTCACAACGTTATTCACATACCTAAATACCTGACAGACTTGAGAAAGTTGTTAGTTATAATGTAACTACTACAGCTAATAGTTATACTTAATATCGCTAATAAAGTTGTTAGTTATAATGCTACTACTGAAGCTAGTAGTTATAGTTAATATCACTATTAAAGTTGTTAGTTATAATGTTACTACTACAGCTAGTAGTTATTGTTAATATCACTAATATAATTGTCACTTATAATGTTACTACTGGAGCTAGTAGTTATAGTTATATGTGCCAATTTCACAGATTTCATTCTAAAACACACTAACCTAATTTCACCATTCGAGGTATAAAACGACCACCCTGACCTAGCAACGAGATACATCGGGTAATAGGCATGTATTGACATACACTTTATTGTCAGTTCCCCTTTTCTATTCAGTAACTCAACAACACGGTGGTTTGGTAGAGTTTGTAAGTTGCTTTCGTCCTGTCAGTAACTCAAAAACACAGCGGTAGAGTTTCTCAGTTCAATTTGTCCTGTCAGTAACTCAACAACACAGTGGTAGAGATTCTCAGTTCCCTATTTCCTATCAGTAACACAGCAACACAGTTTTATGGTTGTTTGTCAGTAACTCAACAATACAGTGGTAGAGTTTCTCAGTTTGCTATGTCCTGTCCGTAACACAGCAACACAGTTTTATGGTTGTTTGTCAGTACCCTTTGTCCTGTCAGTAACACAGTAACACGGTTTTATGGTTGTTTGTCAGTTCACTTTGTCCTGTCAGTAACTCAACAACACAGTGGTAGAGTTTCTCAGTTCACTTTGTCCTGTTAGTAACACAATAACACATCGGTAGAGTTTCTCAGTTCACTTTGTCATGTGAGTAACTCAAAAACACAGTGATAGAGTTTTTCAGTTCCCTATGTTCTGTCAGCTACATAGCAACATAATTTTATAGTTGTTTGTCAGTTCCCTTTGTCCTGTCAATAACACAACAACACAGTGGAGGAGTTTCTCAATTCCCTATTTCGTGTCAGTAAATCAACAACACTGCGGTATAGATCCTCGGTCCCTATTTCCTGTCAGCAACTCAACAACACTGTGGTGTAGATTCTAAGTTCCCCATTTCCTGTCAGTAACTCAACAACACATTAGTAAGATTTTTCAGTTCCTTTTGTCCTGTCAATAACTCAACAACACAGTGGTAGAGTTTCTCAGTTCCCTTTGTCCTGTCAGTAACACAATAACACAGTGGTATAGATTCTCAGTTCCCTATTTCCTGTCAGTAACTCAACAACACTGTGGTATAGATTCTAAGTTTCCCATTTCCTGTCAGTAACACAGCAACACATTTTTATGGTTGTTTGTCATTTCCCTATGTCCTGTCAGTAACACAGCAGCACTGTGGTAAAGTTTCTCAGTTATCTTTGTCCTGTCAGTAACTCAACAACACAGTGGTAGAGTTTCTCAGTTCCCTTTGTCCTGTCAGTAACACAGCAACATAGTTTTATGGTTGTTTGTCGGTTCCCTTTATCCTGTCATTAACTCAACAACACAGTGGTAAGGTTTCTCAGTTACTTTTGTCCTGTCAGTAACTCAACAACACTGGTAGAGTTTCTCAGTACCGTATGTCCTGTCAATAAAACAGCAAGATAGTTTTATGGTTGTTTATCAGTATCTATTGTCCTGTCAGTAATCAACAACACAGTGGTAAAGTTTCTTAGTTCCCTTTGTCCTGTCAGTAACTCAACAATACAGTGGAAGAGTTTCTCAGTTCCCTATCTCCTGTCAGTATCACAGCAACACAGTTTATGGTTGTCTGTCAGTTCCCTTTGTCCTGTCAGTAACTCAACAACACAGTTGTAAAGTTTTCAGTTAACTTTGTCCTGTCAGTAACTCAACAACACAGTGATAGAGTTTCTCAGTTCTCTATGTCCTGTCAGTAACACAACAACAGAGTTGTATGGTATATTCTCAGTTCATTTTGTCTTGTCAGTAACTCAACAGCACAGTGGTGAAGTTTGTCAGTTCCCTTTTCCCTGTCAGAAACTCAACAACACAGTGGTAAAGTTTCTCAGTTCCCTTCGTCCTGTTAGTAACTCAACAACACAGTGATAGAATTTCTCAGTTCCCTATGTCCTGTCAGTAACACAACAAGACAGTTTTATGGTATATTCTCAGTTCATTTTGTCTTGTCAGTAACTCAACAGCACAGTGGTAGGGTTTCTCAGTTCCATATGTCCTGCAAGTAACTCAACAACACAGTGGTGAAGTTTGTCAGTTCCCTTTTTCCCTGTCAGAAACTCAACAGCACAGTGGTAAATTTCTCTGTTCCCTTTGTCCTGTCAGTAACTCAACAACACAGTGGTAGGGTTTCTCAGTTCAATATGTCCTGTCACTAACTCAACAACACAGTGGTGAAGTTTGTCAGTTCCCTTTTTCCCTGTCAGAAACTCAACAAAACAGTGGTAAAGTTTCTCAGTTCCCTTTGTCCTGTCAGTAACTGAACAACACAGTGATAGAATTTCTCAGTTGCCTATGTCCTGTGAGAACCACACCATCACAGTTGTAAGGTATTTTCTTAGCTCCCTTTGTCCTGTCAGTAACAAAGTGGTAGGGGTTTCTCAGTTTCCTTTGTCCTGTCAGTAGCACAATAACACAACGGTAGAGTTTTTCAGTTCTCTATGTCCTGTCAGTAACACAGCAACACATATTTATGGTTGTTTGTCAGTTCACTTTGTCCAATCAGTAACACCATAACACAGCGGTAGAGTTTTCAGTTCACTTTGTCCTGTCAGTAAATCACAACACAGTGGTAGAGTTTCTCAGTTCTCTATGTCCTGTCAGTAACACAACAACACAATTTTATGGTTGTTTGTCAGTACCCTTTTTCCTGTCAGTAACTCAACAACACAGTTTTATGGTTGTTTGTCAGTACCCTTTGTCCTGTCAGTAACTGAACAACACAGTGATAGAATTTCTTAGTTCCCTATGTTCTTTCAGTAACACAACAAGACAGTTGTATGGTATATTCTCAGTTTTCTTTGTCCTTTCAGTAACACAATAACACAGCGGTAGAGTTTCTCAGTTCACTTTATCCTAGCTGATTGGTTATGACTTATTGTTTGAACGAATCAAATCTGTAAAATATAGCCAATCATCACTGTTAATCAAACCATATTTTTAAAACTAATATTAATAAACTGACAATAGTTTTAAAATGAATTTTTACTATAACAGGTAAGTTTTATAAATCGAATTGCTTGTCTAAACTATATAATACGATGTTGAGAATAAAGAAACAGAAATATTCAAACTACAATCTAAACAGTCACGCATTTTACAACGTGTGGGAAATAAAATCTAATAGTTCTACTTCAAGAGTGTGAATGACTCAAAACAAAAACAAATCCACAAATCTTGAACATATTCTTGATACATACATATTGTTACGACAGCGGAAGTCACGTGATCCTGGTAACACGTCATGAGATTTTGGAAGGATCGTGACTTTTCCTGGCAACTCTAGTCTTTTCAAGTCACCCTCTATTTTAGTATATAAGCCCGGCAAATACCTGCAGATAGAGACAGATAATTCAGTCAAGCGAGCGGTATTAACAGAAATAAAAAGTGTGTGTTTTGTTATCGAGATTGCAGACGTATTGTCT
>NW_013672421.1:0-2419 GCF_000517525.1 Limulus polyphemus
TTAGATCAATTCAATTGCATTTTCACTGTAGCATAAGTTTTAAGCCACTTTGCTTACTTACTCCAAGAACATTATATTTTAGTTATAAAGGCAGTTTCTTTATTATCCTGCAATTAATGAATCTAGAAAATGTGGTGATAAGAGATATTATCATTCTGGACAACCAAGAACAGCTAAAGCTGGTATTTATTGACATTTATAATATTAATGAAATTAAAACTATTCAAATACCATGGACGTTTATTTTCGGTCTTAAATCTTTGGTACCTTAAACACATGTCATGTTTACAATTACTTCCCATACAAAAGTCACTTGACAAAATTTAACTATCAGTCCATAATCAATTTATTGTGTTATAATAACAAGCTTGAAGGATAGAATAGGTTTCCTCCCCTTCAATGTGATTAGGGCCCGGCATGGCCAGGTGGTTAGGGCGCTCGACTCGCAATATGCGAGTTGCGGGTTCGAATCCCTGTCGCACCAAACATGCTCCCCTTTCAGCTGTGGGGGCGTTATAATGTGATGATCAATCCCACTATTCGTTTGTAAAAGAGTAGCCCAAGAGTTGGCGGTGGGGGATGATGACTAGCTGCCTTCCCTCTAGTCTTACACTGCTAAATTAGTGACGGCTAGCGCAGATAGCCCTCGTGTAGCTTTGCGCGAAATTCAAACCAAAAAATCAATGTGATTATCTTCTTTTAAAACATGCTGTTTATTTTGAAAGATAAAACTGACATTCAGTATACTTCAAAATAAAAGTTGAACTTGCAATTGCACAGGGGCCCGGGCGAATGAAACCTGGTTATGCCGGAAAGCATATTGAGGCTCTATCTTCATTTAATGATAAAAACCATAGTTTTTGGCTTTTCTTTACATATAGACGCTTGATACATTAAGAACGACTGAAATAATAATTTGAGTAACAATTAATATAAACGGCTGCTGCTATGATTTTGTCTAGTTTATGAGCTCGTTGCGGGCCTAATTTAGGATCTTCTTTTTAATAAATTCTTGAAAATGTTAAACAAGAGAGAGAAGGGGGGCCCGTGCTGGCTCTCGACGTTCCTGTGTGTCACTGATGTAAATCAAAAAAAGCAAAAGTCCTAAAACTGAGCTCTGAGGTACCCCACTTGTGACATTAATCTAGTTTGACTGAAATCCGTTGATAACAACACTGCTTTCTTCCATCTAGCCAGTTTTATATCCAGTGAGCCAATATATCGTCAACACCTACAATGACAACTTTTATTAAACAATCCTTTTATGTAGCGTCTTATCAAATGCTTTCAGAAACTCTAGATGGCAGCACATTTGCAGCTATCACATACGATAAAACCAGTTGGTAATTAGTATCTTGAAATTAATAAATTGCTATATAATTAATAATCAGATTTAGGAAACCATATAGGGTACTATCAATGACAATGAGTTGTATGACTTGGGTTTGTAAGACTTAAGAGTAAATTGTAATCACATTATTCATTAATCAAAGTAGTGACAGCGACTAACAGTAACACTAGATAGTGTACTGTTTAAGTGTATTTAACTTGTAAGTTGTAAGGCTTTTGAACTTAAACTTAAGTAAGCCTTGTATTTTCTACTCCATTATGCACTGTACAATCATAACCTTTGATTTAATTATAATTTTGATCAATCAAGTTAATTGTCTAGCCCTACTGACAGTACTGCTATGATGTTTTGTGGTTGAAAGTTCAACTTCAGTATTGTCTGTAGTAAACCGGTTTCTGGCAACATTCTAATGTTCTCTGTACAAACAACCGGTATGGCACTGATGTGGACTGTGGTAAGATTGTAATTTTAAAATAGTTCCACATTTGATAATGTTGTTGTTAAATGTCATAGTTAAAGATAACCAGATGTATTATCATTGAAAATAATGGAAAAAAATGTTTTGTAAAACAACTCTTACATTGTAAAGATACAGCTGCAGAATACAAAATGATGTTGATTGTCAGAACCATTGGAACAAACCAGTTGTTTAACAGAACAAAACTACAGCAGGAAATATGCATTCTCTAATTTAAGAGTTTCCTAGATGTTATAATATTTTTAATTGTTATCATATGTATTTATTGATGGAACAAAAAGCCTCTAGAGATAGATTTTGTGAATTGAGAACACCCACTAATAGCATTAAATTAATCTTAATCTTTTGATTACCTTTTTGGCAAGGTGAGTATTTACAAACATTTAACCATAATCAAGTCTTGTTTCTTCTTGTGCATAAACAGACAAATGATATATTCTGATCTTGACTTTTACAGAATATCAGAGGAACAGGAGAAGATACAGCAATGGATCTAGATTATTAAACATGAATACTGGCAGCCATCGAATATTGGCTGTTCATTTTGTTAAAGGTAATAAAATTTGATTATCAAAAGTAGTGCTTTTTTT
>NW_013672421.1:3085-5246 GCF_000517525.1 Limulus polyphemus
ACCAAAGATCACTAGCTGACTAAATAACGATATCTGGCCTGAGGTTTGTGACTGAAATTTCTGGTGGAAAGTATCCATCTCCTTTAAGATCTGCTGATATTTTTACAGTCATTTGCACAGAAGAGCATGCTGCTTCTCCGTGGACTACTGCCGTAACTACCTGGCCAAAGACCCTCTTTGATGAAGGTAATGAACTTTCTGGAGCCAGTTGCCACCTCTTCTTCATTAGCCTTCTGCACTCTCCCTCTGCCAGAGGAATGAAATTCTAAGTGGCTCTATACTCTATAGCACATTCCATGATAAAGTCCACTGCTGTACGGATTCCCATCATATCCAAGCACCATGTTTGGCCTGGCCAATTCCAATGGCTGGTTTCTTTTCCTCCTCAGCTTCTTGAATCCGCTGAGAAATTAACTCACGTCCTTCTTGGTCATCAGCAAATGATCACCATTTATGACTTAACCATCCAAACCCTGGTGCCCTACTTTGTTAGCTCCAACAATATCCTTGTGACTGAGTCTGGACTCTGCCTCATTCACTGCTTCCTCAGCAGTCCACTTTTAACCACATTTGACATCAGGTTGGGTATCTTTGACCACAGGATCTTTTGAGTCTCTTAGAGATATGAATGATCTTGCTCTGAATACTTTCAACTCCTCTACAAGAGACTTCACTGGAAGCACCAACTTCATGCTGCAACTGTGTAGTGCATCATTGTTCAAACAACTAGGAACTCCCAACCATCTCTTCATATACTTGTTCATCTGGCACTCCATCCCTTCTACATGGCTAATTGCAACTTCATATACAGTGAGCAGCCACATGATCCTTGGCATAAGCTGTATTGCAGTTACCAAAGTTTCAACTTTCCTGGTAGACCACACTTATCAATTACATTTAGACTCTCTACCTCCTGAGCTCTCCTGGTGTCTTTCAATTCCTCAGTATACCACCTTCCATGGTTTTTTACAGGCTGCTCCTTGATTGGTGGAATCTCCTTGCCACACACTAAGAAACGGGTGTTAACCAGCTTCCCTTTCCTTAAAACCAAACTACAAGACTTTATGGTTTTAAACTTCATCCTTCCCTAATCCAAAATATCTTTGAGCTTAGACAAGATTGCCATTACTACCTCTTCACTTGGGTTGAGTAAGGTCAAGTCATCCATAAATGCATGTATTGGTGGAAGATCTCCTCCTCCACGGAATGCTACCCCTGGACCAGCCTTCTCAGCAGCTCTGATGATGAATTCCATTTCAAAGACAAACAGGATGGGAGATATAGTACATCTCATTTGGATATCAACTCCAAGGCTCATCTAGCTGTATGTATACTCTTGGGTTGAGAACTGCCCCTGAAAGTCCATTTAGTATTCCATAATGAAATCCTTCACCATGTCAGAAATCCAGAAGAAGTCCATAGCGTACTCATTCATTTCATGTGATACAGATCTCTTTGCTGCTTCCTGAATTGTATGCAATATCATGCTTGTATGCTCCAAACACCCTGGAAAGCCTGGAGTCCCTGCCTCCTGAACAGAAATATTAATTAGACCATTCTCTAGCAGGTAGAATGACTTTCTCTCTTCCATTATCCCAAACATGATTTTGCCTTCCAAATTCAGCTGTGAAATTGGTCAAAACTGTCTTATGTTGCTTGAACCCTCTTCCTTCAGCTTTATTCCATGAAGATGGAACCTCATCCATCCCTCAAACAACTTTCAGCAACCTCCAGAGAAACTTCAAAAGTCCACTATACTTGTACACTTTATACGGTTCTCCAAAAGTCCATTTCACTTCTTGTACACTTTATATGGTTCTCCAAGAGTCCACTACACTTCTTGTACACTTTATATGGTACTTCAAAAGTCCACTACACTTCTTGTACACTTTGTACGGTTCTTCAAAAGTCAACTACACTTCTTGTACACTTTATAAGGTACTCCAAGAGTCCACTACACTTCTTGTACACTTTATATGTTACTTCAAGAGTCAACTACACTTCGTGTACACTTTATATGTTACTCCAAGAGTCAACTACACTTCTTGTACACCTTATATGTTACTCCAAGAGTCAACTACACTTCGTGTACACTTTATATGTTACTCCAAGAGTCAACTACACTTCGTGTACACTTTATATGTTACTCCAAGAGTCAACT
>NW_013672421.1:5827-8375 GCF_000517525.1 Limulus polyphemus
CTCTTTCTTTTCATGCTAGATTGAAAGAGGTAAGGTAAGACTTTAGAGAGCTTGAAATTTCACTTTTTTTTAGACATAAATACAGCTTAGTTATACTTTTAATAAATTACAGTGAAATTCTATGGTATTCATATAGTAATTTATGATTTTTGGTTATTACAAAAATATATATATGTATGAAACCTAAACAAATTATATCGATTCACATCCTCCACGTGTCAGACTTGATAAGTGTTAACAACCTACGTCAAGCAGCAAACGAGTAAAAAAGGTTGTAACTTGCAGAGATAATTGTCTGCTTTACTTCTTTATTTACTGTTCTATGTTTTAAGAACACTAATTTAAAGAACTTATTTGTAAATAATAATAATGTATATACATATATAATGTATAATAATTGAAATGTGCTGTGTCATTGTAACTTCTGTAATGTTAGCCAGGAAGGTGAATATAATATAAATAATAAATATATATGAATGTATAACATTATGAGAGTTAAGATATTTAAACTGAACATTTGTGCTTTCATGTTATAATTTGTAGTCATTTAGAACAAAAAAAAGCATAATTTATATTTATTTCTGAATTTTTTTATGGCAGTTACGAGTTCGGTCAATTTGACCAACCCAGTATAGAGTTACAGTGGAGAAAATAACAACCTGATTGTTTTAGGGATTACACAAATGATATTTGAGATTTTTGGGATGAAGAATAGTTTTTTAAATCATAACATGAAAATCACTTTCTACTCGGACTAGTAAAGAAACAGACTCGTTTTTTGTGTACAAAAGACTTGTAATGTTTACTAAAAGTTTACCAAATTTTGTGAAGATACACATACAGCATTAAAAGTTATAGTATAAATACATAACGTGTGCAAAAGGGTTAATGAAGGTGATAAATTCTTTAGATTAACTACGTTATAATGAAGATGTTAAATTCTTTAGATTAACTATGTTATAATGAATATGATAAATTCTTTAGATTAACTACGTTATAATGAAGATGATAAAATTCACGCCTAGGAAAGCCCCTTATAAATTCTTCACTTCTCAGTACGGAATTAGACAACTCCTGAAAACTGAGAACACGTAGACAATGCAAGAACAGAGTGAAGCAATTTACAACATCAATGAAGGCTTCATAGGACAAAAAATTATCTCTATCAGTATGAAAAAAGAATACAAGTCTTTTTTGGCACTTTTTACATTTTCCATGATATTGTTTTGTTGTCTCTCAAATTCTACAAATTCTTACTGTTGTAGTCAGTGTCATGTTTCTGTCAGACAATGTTCAGTGTCTTTCATTTATTTTATGCTCCATTTCAGGATCTTATAATTTAAAGATAAACTTACAGTTTGAGTTTTTGTGGCTGGAGTACCCTGATGAAGAAAACATTACTCATCACTAGAATACTGTATCTATAGCACTACAGTGTTGGAACATTACACACTAACAGAATATTTTATCTATAGTACCACAGTTTGGAGCATTACACACTAACAGAATATTGTATCTATAGCACTACAGTGTTGTAACATTACACACTAACAGAATACTGTATCTATAGTACTACAGTGTTGTACATTACACACTAACAGGATATTGTATCCATAGTACCACAGTGTTGTAACATTACACACTAACAGAATACTTTATCTATAGTACTACAGTGTTGTAACATTACACACTAACAGAATATTTTATCCATAGTACTACAGTGTTGTAACATTACACACTAACAGAATGTTTTATCCATAGTATCACAGTGTTGTAACATTACACACTAACAGAATGTTTTATCCATAGTATCACAGTGTTGTAACATTACACACTAACAGAATGTTTTATCCATAGTACCACAGTGTTGTAACATTACATACTAACAGAATATTTTATCCATAGTACCTCAGTGTTGTAACATTACACACTAACAGAATACTGTATCTATAATACTAGTGTTGTAACATTACACACTAACAGAATATTTTATCCACAGTACCACAGTGTTGTAACATTACACACTAACAGAATGTTTTATCCGTAGTACCACAGTATTGTAACATTACACACTAACAGAATATTGTATCCGTAGTACCACAGTGTTGTAACATTACACACTAACAGAATGTTTTATCTATAGTACCACAATGTTGTAACAATGCACACTAACAAAATGTTTTATCCATAGTACCACAGTATTGTAACATTACATACTAACAGAATATTTTATCCATAGTACCACAGTGTTGTAACAATGCACACTAACAGAATGTTTTATCCATAGTACCACAGTATTGTAACATTACACACTAACAGAATATTTGTATCCATAGTATCACAGTATTGTAACGTTAAACACTAACAAAATGGTTTATCCATAGTACCACAGTGTTGTAACATTACACACTAACAGAATGTTTTATCTATAGTACCACAATGTTGTAACAATGCACACTAACAAAATGTTTTATCCATAGTACCACAGTATTGTAACATTACATACTAACAGAATATTTTATCCATAGTATCACAGTATTGTAACGTT
>NW_013672421.1:9062-11017 GCF_000517525.1 Limulus polyphemus
TCACAGATGTGTGTTGCACATCACAGTTGTAAATGAAGGTAACACCTAACTTCACAGATGTGTGTTCCACATCACAGTTGTAAATGAAGGTAACACCTAACTTCACAGATGTGTGTTCCACATCACAGTTGTAAATGAAGGTAACATCTAACTTCACAGATGTGTGTTCCACATCACAGTTGTAAATGAAGGTAACATCTAACTTCACAGATGTGTGTTCCACATCACAGTTGTAAATGAAGGTAACACCTAACTTCACAGATGTGTGTTCCACATCACAGTTGTAAATGAAGGTAACACCTAACTTCACAGATGTGTTTTCCTTACAAAAGAGTAACTGTACTGAGAATATTAAAAACTGTTAAACTTGAAATATTGTTTAAAGATATTACTAGAATGAATATATAGAAATTTCATGTACATCAATATAGTAAATACAGTTTATTACACTTGACAGTTTCATGCCTCTAGTTTATAAACTTCTCATCTGTATGTTTGTACAGGAGTGTAAAGGCACCTTTTGTATGTGTGGTTTAATTTATTTAAACTTGAGAACTGAACTTACTGTTAGATCTCAGTGTGGTGTGTAGTTATATATGATATCTTAACTTCTTGTGTTTCTGAAATTGTTATATACTCACTCACATGTGAGTCAATCTGTCTTTCTTCATTCTGTGGTGATATGGTATTTGTTACCAGTCAGTGCCAGTGAGGAGTTGATGTGGGCTAGACAAAAGATTGAGGCATGTATTATAGTATTTAGAAATGAACCAGCTTTTAAACATTAAGCATTGTTTGTTTGGGGTAGGTCCTACAGGAGAGGATGAAGCACATTTTGGGGCAGCCTCAGCAAGCTACAGTGCCACCAAGAATAATCCAGTATGAGCTATTATGAGTTGTTTTGCAGCCCATGTCACCATAAAGTTATAATGGTGTTGTAAACATTCTGTACTTGCTGGAGGACTTTTAATGTAAAGTAAAAGTTCAACAAAAATGTTTTCACAATCTCTGGACACAAAATAAATCTAAAAAGTTACATGCTTATGTAAAACATTTTAATGAATCTTAAATAAAATGACGAAGTATATAAGTGTTGGTTCATTACTGAGTACCTGTTAATATATTAAGTATATAAGTGTTGGTTGATGTACTAAGTACCTGTTAGTATATTCAGTATATAATTGTTGGTTCATTTCTGAATACCTGTTGATATATTAAATATACAAGTGTTGGTTCATTACTGAGTACCTGTTAATATATTAAGTATGTAAGTGTTGGTTCATTACTGAGTACCTGTTAATATATTAAGTATACAAGTGTTGGTTCATTACTGAGTACCTGTTAATATATTAAGTATGTAAGTCTTGGTTCATTACTGAGTACCTGTTAATATATTAAGTATATAAGTGTTGGTTCATTGCTGAGTACCTGTTAATATATTAAGTATGTAAGTGTTGGTTCATTACTGAGTACCTGTTAATATATTAAGTATGTAAGTGTTGATTCATTACTGAGTACCTGTTAATATATTAAGTATGTAAGTGTTGGTTCATTACTGAGTACCTGTTAATATATTAAGTATATAAGTGTTGGTTCATTGCTGAGTACCTGTTAATATATTAAGTATATAAGTGTTGGTTGATGTACTAAGTACCTGTTAATATATTAAGTATACAAGTGTTGGTTCATTACTGAGTACCTGTTAATATATTAAGTATACAAGTGTTGGTTCATTACTGAGTACCTATTAATATATTAAGTATATAAGTGTTGGTTCATTACTGAGTACCTGTTAATATATTAAGTATACAAGTGTTGGTTTATTACTGAGTACCTGTTAATATATTAAGTATACAAGTGTTGGTTCATTACTGAGTACCTATTAATATATTAAGTATACAAGTGTTGGTTCATTACTGAGTACCTATTAATATATTAAGTATATAAGTGTTGGT
>NW_013672421.1:11027-13671 GCF_000517525.1 Limulus polyphemus
ATTCAGTATATAAGTGTTGGTTCATTACTGAGTACCTATTAATATATTCAGTATATAAGTGTTGGTTCATTACTGAGTACCTATTAATATATTCAGTATATAAGTTGTTGGTTCATTACTGAGTACCTGTTAATATATTAAGTATACAAGTGTTGGTTCATTACTGAGTACTGTTAATATATTAAGTATATAAGTGTTGGTTCATTACTGAGTACTTGTTAATATATTAAGTATATAAGTGTTGGTTCATTGCTGAGTACCTGTTAATATATTAAGTATATAAGTGTTGGTTGATGTACTAAGTACCTGTTAATATATTAAGTATACAAGTGTTGGTTCATTACTGAGTACCTGTTAATATATTAAGTATACAAGTGTTGGTTCATTACTGAGTACCTGTTAATATATTAAGTATATTAGTGTTTGTTCATTACTGAGTACCTGTTAATATATTAAGTATACAAGTGTTGGTTCATTACTGAGTACCTGTTAATATATTAAGTATACAAGTGTTGGTTCATTACTGAGTACCTGTTTATATATTTTGATAATGAGATGTAGTGATTTTTACTTTGTGAAAATGTTTACAAATACATGTAATCATGGTCCAGAATGGAGTTCTGGATCTTGAAGATTCATGCTATTAACGAATCTGATCTGGTGATTGGAATGTTAAAGTGGATCACAAAAGGGAGATCCACATCCCAGTTTAACCATCAACTATATTTAAAATTATGAATATTAGTTTTCTGATTAAAATGTTTATATAGATGACAATTCCTTAAAAATTCCAATTTAGCTACTGACTACACTTAAAGTTATCGATACCAGTTTTCTAATCGGACTATTTAAGAACAGCGATGGTTATATTTTTTTATTTGTACTATATTTTGTAACTAATTTCTATACCGTTACTTCACACAGATGATCAGTATCATACCTGGACTTCCACCCACCACCCCCTGTCCTGTGGAGTGTTGCTGCCATCAAGCGCTTGTGTTCATGTGTTAGATGTAAACAAACTTTTAATATGACAAAGATAAATTCTGTATTTACTTTTCAGTGAGAAAACTTAATAGCTAAATTCAGTGTTCAGGAAATGAGGTTGGTATCTTTATGTAGTTACTGAAATATAGAGCAAACACACACTTCATGTATCTGCCTAATTCAAGAAATTTGTGTTTGACGATCATTTGAAGAAAACTGGGATGTTTTTGTTTGTTTATTCTGCTAAAGAAATCAAAGAGTTTGTGTAGTACTATATTAAAAAGGTGCCTACAGGATACATTGGATGTTTACACGTTATATGGAATCCCATTTTTCTCACAAATCTCTAGTTTCATACACTGGAAGAAAGCAATATTTGTAGCTCGGGAAGTTGAAATGTGGAAAATTTAATCTCATTTTAAATGATAACATCTATTTATATTCCATGTATGGAAAGACATTCAAATACCATAGTTGTGATGGGTGTGATAAGGTGGGGGCTTAAAAAAACACCTTCTCACAGTTTTCAAATCATAAAAAAATAATTTAATGACTAGCTGGAGTACCCTTCCACTGGATGGAAGTTATGTAAATTGATGATTAATGAAAGGTTATCTTAGGACATGAAAAGTTGATTCCCTTATATGAAAATGTGAAACTGCAAGTTTAGACGTATCTCCGTATGGACCCAACAAATCTTCATGCCAAATTTGGTAAAGATCCATCAACAGGGGGCAAAGCAGTAGTAGAAAACACAAATGCAACTATAAATACTGCCAAATGCAAAACTAAAAATTTGTATGAATCTCCCCCATGGACCCAATGAACCTACATACCAAATTTGGTGAAGATCCATCCACAGGGGGCAAAGTAGTGGTAAAAAAATGCCCACAAAAACCGAAAAATGTAAAACTGAAAATTTGTATGGACCTAATGGGGTGTGGAGTTTAATTCCCAAAAGTTCGTAATAATAAATATATGGGATCCCAAAGAAAAACTTGCTGCTCTAACACCTAATTTAAGACAGTACTGTCAATAAAAGGTTTTTATAACTGTTGTTTTCTGGTTATCTGTTTATTTGGATTTGATAAGTTTTGTTTTCTTTTTGTTTTATTGGGCTATTTTTTAAAATGTAACATTTTGAAGTTGTTCATTGTCCAAGATGCATGAGCATGTAAATCGTCCTGCTTTTTAGGAAACGTTTGGTTTCTTGAAATGGTCAAAGATTTATCACATGGTTAACTTTGAACTTTACTCTGGTGGGTGAATGAAACTTAAGTTACTTTAGCTGTTTAGAAAGTGACAACCACTAACACTTACCTATTGAAAACATGGAGACCTGTGTTTGTAAAGTGTCCAACACGAACACTTACCTATTGAAAACATGGAGACCTGTGTTTGTAAAGTGTCCAACACAAACACTTACCTATTGAAAACATGGAGACCTGTATTTGTAAAGTGTCCAACACTAACACTTACCTGTTGAAAACATGGAGACCTGTGTTTGTAAGGTGTCCAACACTAACACTTACCTATTGAAAACATGGAGACCTGTGTTTGTAAAGTGTCCAATGCTAACACTTACCTATTGAAAACATGGAGACTTGTGTTTGTATGGTGTCCAACACTAACACTTACCTATTGAAAACATGGAGAC
>NW_013672421.1:13681-18905 GCF_000517525.1 Limulus polyphemus
CATTTTAAACAAAGAACCCAACACAAACAAACGAAAAATCAAGGAATCCATCTTAATTGAACAAAACAACTCTTCTAAGTTTCACAACAGTTCCGGTCATGTGACTTCTTTGTTCAATACTGTATATATATATATATCCGTGTAAGTGTAAATTACTTGTACTTGATGATGACAAAACCTTGTCGAAACGTTGTACATTTGCTGTTATGTTAAACTTATATTAAAGTTTTTCTTCATTACCCATTCAAGCTGTCTCCAGCCATTATTAGTCTCAAAGTGAGTTCCTCGTCATCGAATAAGTATATAAGTGTTGGTTCATTACTGAATACCTGTTAATATATAAGTATATAAGTGTTGGGTCATTACTGAGTACCTGTTAATATATTAAGTATACAAGTGTTGGTTCATTACTGAATACCTGTTAATATATTAAGTATGTAAGTGTTGGTTCATTACTGAATACCTGTTAATATATTAAGTATATAAGTGTTGGTTCATTACTGAGTACCTGTTAATTTAATGACTGACCACACTTAAAATTATCGATACCAGTTTTCTAATCGGACTATTTAAGAACAGCGATGGTTATATTTTTCCTTTGTGTAACTAATTTCTATACCATTACTTTACACAGATGATCAGTATCGTACCTGGACTTCCACCCACCACCCCCTGTCCTGTGGAGTGTTGCTGCTATCAAGCACTTGTGTTCATGTGTTAGATGTAAACAAACTTTTAATAATCTCATTTTGTTTTAAAATGACAAAGATAAATTCTGTATGTACTTTTCAGTGAGAAAACATAATGGCTAAATTTAGTGTTCAGGAAATGAGATTGGTATCTTTATGTAGTTACTGAAATATAGAATAAACACAAACACACACTTCATGTATCTGCCTAATTCAAGAAATTTGTGTTTGACGATCATTTGTCAAATTGAATCTCATTTTGAATGATAACATCTGTTTATATTCCATGTATGGAAAGACATTCAAATACCGTAGTTGTGATGGGTGTGATAAGTTGGGAACTTAAAAAAAAAACACCTTCTCACAGTTTTCAAATCATAAAAAAATAATTTAATGACTAGCTGGAGTACCCGTCCAGTGGATGGAAGTTATGTAAATTCATGATTAATAAAAGGTTATCTTAGGACATGAAAAGTTGATTCCCTTATATGAAAATGTGAAACTGCAAGTTTGGACGTATCTCCGTATGGACCCAACAAACCTTCATGCCAGATTTGGTGAAGATCCATCAACAGGGGGCGCAGCAGTAGTAGAAAACACAAATGCAACTATAAATACTGCCAAATGCAAAACTAAAAATTTGTATGTATTTCCCCATGAACCCAATGAACCTACATACCAAATTTGGTGAAGATCCATCCACAGGGGGCAAAGTAGTGGTAAAAAAATCCCCACAAAAACCGAAAAATGTAAAACTGAAAATTTGTATGGACCTAATGGGGTGTGGAGTTTAATTCCCAAAAGTTCGTAATAATAAATATATGGAATCCCAAAGAAAAACTTGCTGCTCTAACACCTAATTTAAGACAATACTGTCAATAAAAGGCTTTTATAACTGTTGTTTTCTGGTTCACTGCTTATCTGTTTATTTGGATTTGATAAGTTTTGTTTTCTTTATGTTTTATGGGGCTTTTTTTTTAAATGTAACATTTTGAAGTTGTTAATTGTCCAAGATGCATGAACATGTAAATCGTCCTGCTTTTTATAAAACGTTTGGTTTCTTGAACTGGTCAAAGATTTATCACATGGTTAACTTTGAACTTTACTCTAGTGGGTGAATGAAACTTAAGTTACTTTAGCTGTTTGTAAAGTGTCCAACACTAACACTTACCTGTTGAAAACATGGAGACCTGTGTTTGTAAGGTGTCCAACACTAACACTTACCTATTGAAAACATGGAGAACTTACCTGTTGAAAACATGGAGACCTGTGTTTGTAAGATGTCCAACACTAACACTTACCTGTTGAAAACATGGAGACTTACTTGTATTAAGAAAGTTATCATCAGTGATCAGGGGTGAAATTCTGCCTGTACTCAGTACCGGACCTTTATTTTTTAAGGTACTACTAACAAGACTTATTTGAGCTGCTTTATCGTTTTTTTATATTTACACCTATATTTTATTTTATTTTTCAAAAACACTTTACCCAGCTACATCTACTTTTACTTTTTGAGAAGCTGACCCCTGTCATTGATTCTTACTTAACCATAATTGATGAGAAAGTGTGTGATGACCCTGTGGTAGAGCTCTAAATTTTGGAGCTGGCTAGCCATGCATTACCTCAACCCCCCATCCTCCCCACACACAAACACATTATAAGAGTTTAATAAATCCCTTTATGTTGATGATAAGTGGGAAGATGAAACTAGCTGCTCTCCCACTAGTTGGAAGTTCAAATTTAGTGATATTGGGAGTTAGTCTTAGCAGCTTTGTCATAACATTCTAACTAATCCCTGAACCCTAAGTTAATCAAGAGGAAAGGAGGAATACGACACAATCTTTATTGATAAACATTAGACAAAACATGGACAAGTGTTTGTCATGGTTGTGTAGTGTAGTAAAGAATACAATCTTTATTGATAAACATTAGACAAAACATGGACAAGTGTTTGTCATGGTTGTGTAGTGTAGTAAAGAAAACAATCTTTATTGATAAACATTAGACAAAACAGGGACAAGTGTTTGTCATGGTTGTGTAGTGTAGTAAAGAAAACAATCTTTATTGATAAACATTAGACACAACAGGGACAAGTGTTTGTCATGGTTGTGTAGTGTAGTAAAGATACCTTTAATATTATTCAATCCCCATGCGAGTTACAATATATAAACTATGAAAAAACTAAAAGATCTGCCTGACAGTGGAGAACCTGGCTTTGAAAGTTAAGCACAGAAATATTACCAAAGTCACGTTTTTCTGACGACCGAACCTCTCGCACGTGATCTTCGTCAACTGTGATCGCAGCGTATAGGTGTGAAGTTATTACCCCATTTGTCGACATAAAAGATAACCCTGTATCTCAAAGCATCACGGAAGAAGTAATAGTAATCTAGCCAATAAGCGAACAGTTTATAGGGCAAATCGAAGTTCGAGTGTACCAGAGTCAAGAAAGTATAATTATTTATTTGTCAGGTTTGAGAGTAAACTAGAAGAAAACACGAATTTCAAAGAATTTGCATATTAATTAAGAGTGAAGTTAACGCATGGTGCAGTCCTATACGACAAGTGTATTTCATCACAAGGGGGAGAAAACGTGAAATATTTCAAGAAATGTACATATATTTCACATTATTTCGGATCTATCTTTTGTGTCACTGTTTAACAGGTCTTTGGCTCGATACAAGAACTTGTTATTTAGGCTGGACGATGGAAGACAAAAGTTTCTCGGAAATGCTACATATATTTGAAATATTATTCTTTTAAGGTTGTGGTTTAAACGTCAAAAGTTGACGAAGCATCAGAAACTAATGGTCCTAAAATTTGTGATAAATATCATGTAAACTGCAGATGTATCTTAATAAGTTTTTACACACCCAATTTTTTGAATCCTAAATGAATACATTAAGCGGAATCTGTAAAGATATCTACAGGTACCACTAATTTTAGGCCTGTTAATATCGTAAGCTGTAAATGTAATTACTGTTTTGGGTATTTCCAAGATTTACAGCAGAGCAAAAGTCCAGACCTGCAACAAAAACAAAACGGGAGGTGAGAAAAGACATAGATTCTACACAGAATACAAATGTTTGATGAAAGTCGCCACAGTTTACTGTACGAAAAATAAAAGTAACCTGTTACACGATTCAATATAACAGTACAGACAAGAACAGATGAAATCAAATGGTTGTATAGATGTAGAAAGAACAGTGTGGTTAGTTGGAATGTCGAAGACTTTATTAAACAAAAGTCTCTTCAAGTACCTTATCTTCTCTACGATCAGCATACAACCGAATATTACACTAACACTAAGAGAGATTGTTCCCAAGTTGACATGAAACTATGAGCCAACTCTAACACAAAACAAATGGAAATATAATGACAAGTGCGCTAAAAACATACTGTTTGTTCGTAGGTGAACACAATTTCTTACTCAATAAACTAAACTTATGGGCAAATCCACCTTCCCAAACAAATAAAAGTAGAACTTAACTCTATAGTAACTGGAGGACTTGCAACCTTATTAAAACTATCGAGAAAATATTATACTACAGAGAAAGGCAATAATTTTAAGAGTGGTAATGATTAATGACTGATATTTCTAAGTAATCCTCGATAACTTAATAACACTAAACTAAATGTAAAACTGCTGAAAATCAACGAAAAGCTTTTATGAGGCTTAAAGTCTGGTAAAATATGCTGAAAAATGTATATAATATTTATGAAAATCTATTATTAAAAAAATTGCTAAAGTTTATCAAAATCAAGTAAAATCTCTCGAAGAATCTCCTGTTGCGTCAGCGAGGTCACGTGACTGTATCACGCCACTTCCTTCTCGAACCTTCGTGAATTATCGGGAGACTACTAGATTAGGGGTAGCTGGTATATATAAGATGGTCACAACGTGACGGAACAATGAGTAATTGAACTGCAGTCAGAGAGTGTGTAATTGAAGTGAGTATTGTCGAGCACGTGAGACGTTATAGCGTTTGTTACCGAGCGACTGTTGAAATTAAGTGTATCGGTAAAGTTGTATTCGGAAAGAATAAACCAGTTTTATTTAAGAAAGGACTTGTGTCGTTAAAGTTTCGTTGGAACGAATTTACTGAAAATTAACTAAGGAACGGAGACGTAACAAACTGGTGTCAGAAGTGGAACAAAAAAAAAGAAAGAAATGGAAACGAGAAGCTGCAAATCAAACTACAGCTTAGCAGACTTGATGGCAGCAATACAAGAGCAGCAAAAGAAACAAGAAGAGAGACAACAGCAGTTGCAAGAAAACCTGCAACAGTGGCAGCTCGAACAACAAAATAAACAAGGAGAGAGATTACAACAGTTATTGGAGGAAAAAGAAAAGAAACGAGAAAATAAACAAGAGAGACAACATCAGTGGTAGGAGGAGAAAGAAAATAAACAAGAAGAGAAGTTACAGCAGTTGTTAGAAGAGAAATAAAATAAACAAGAAGAGAAGTTACAGCAGTTGTTGGAGGAAAGAGAAAAGAAACAAGAAGAGAGACTACAGCAGTGGCAACTGGAAC
>NW_013672421.1:19821-23318 GCF_000517525.1 Limulus polyphemus
GAGCCTGCAAGAGCTGGCACAAGACTTGGAAAGCATGGCACACAAGGCCTCCCTAACAGCACCACCCGATCTCCTCATGTTGTTGCTGAGGGATCAGTTCATAGATGCCTTGGACAAGCACACCCCTCTACCATGCAGGATGCAATGGCCAGAGCTCTCGAATTTGAATCCTACGTTAAGTCCAGCACAGAGGTACCGAGGTTGGTACAGTCATCTGGATTCAATGCCAGAAAAGGTCAGCTTTCAGAGAAGTTTGAGGGACTTTGCTAGCACTGTAACAAACCTGGGCACAAGAGAGCTCAATGTTGGCAACTTCAACACAGGGGAGATGATACAGCAGGAAAGGCTGCTACCCAGAAAGGCTGTTGGAACTGTGGGGAGCAAGGACATCTGAGGAGCCAGTGTAGGAAGAATATTACCAACGAGTCAGCCTCAAGGAGATCAGTAGTGGTTGGTGCTAAGGGACGCCCACCAACCTCCATCATGAAAGTCCCAACAGCTAAGTGTAAAATGGCAAGCACACATAGTGTTTACATGACAGGGAAGCTGGATAGATAAATAAAATACAAAATACTTGTTCAAAAAGATTTTTTTGTTTTGTTTTGTTTGCGAGATTGTGAAATTAAGGGTTCGAATACCCGCGGTGGACTCGGGAGGAAGCCTAGTGCGGCTTTGCTGTGTAAAAAACAACAACGAAACAGTGAAAAGTGGTACTAATTACAGAACACAAATTATAGTAAAACTGTTTAAAGTCTTCAGAAAAAGATCGTATTCCAATTTAGCATAGTTCGATCTGAATTAAAAATACATTGAAATATTAGGAAACATAGTAGACGTATGATTTCTGGAGAATAACTAGTTTAATCATATTTTATGTCATGTTTGTTAATGCTCCATTAAATGTAGCATAAATTCTATTATGTAAAAACTGCTTAAGATACAGGAAAACTTTTACATCGTGGTTGCAATAAAAATAATTATAACTAAATAAACCAAAAGTTGTAGGCCATGTGATTACTTAGAAATTTATTGAGTACAGAATTTACACGATTTATTAAATGAAGCCATATAATTATTGATCAACATAGTTAAAGATATTCACACTTAAAAAGTCTGAATTAAGTGGGACTGATGTGTAGATGTTACGTAATTAATTAGGGGTACTAAGATTTGTGTTACGTGGTGGTGTTAAGTAGTTTTTGAATGACCCCAAAGAAAGTTAGACAAGCATACCGATTGTGAAAATGTAGGCTAAATGTGACAACAGTGGAAGTAAGAAAAACACACTGATTTTGAATAATAACAGAGCTAAGTGTGACAACAGTGGAAGTAAGAAAAACATAATGATTTTGAATAATAACAGAGCTAAGTGTGACAACAATGGATGTAAGAAAAACATACTGATTGTGAATAATAACACAGCTAAGTGTGACAACAATGGATGTAAGTAAAACATACTGATTTTGAATAATAACAGAGCTAAGTGTGACAACAATGGATGTAAGAAAAACATATTGATTTTGAATAATAACAGAGCTAAGTGTGACAACAATGGATGCAAGAAAAACATACTGATTTTGAATAATAACAGAGCTAAGTGTGACAACAATGGATGTAAGAAAAACATACTGATTTTGAATAATAACAGAGCTAAGTGTGACAACAATGAAAGTAAGAGAAACATAGTGATTTTTGAATAATAACAGAGCTAAGTGTGACAACAATGGAAGTAAGAGAAACATAGTGATTTTTGAATAATAACAGAGCTAAGTGTGACAACAATGGAAGTAAGAGAAAGATACTGATTTTGAATAATAACAGAGGCTAAGTGTGACAACAATGGAAGTAAGAGAAAATACTTATTAATAATAAAAATTCACCTACCATAGTTTTTTCCTCACATAGTTTCCACTCCATTTGGTCGGGAAGGCCTACTTTCATTTTACATATTCTTCACCGTTTATTCAAGTGTTGCGGGGTGTTTAAATAGTTGTTACCTTAGTGCTAATATATTAATGTTATGTAGTTAGACAAACGTGTAACTCTTTCGTAAATAATTTGAACGACTGCCATAATTACAACTACATCGGACTAACGGAATAATGTAACTAACAAGTACGATGGTAAACTTGATAACCTGACGAACCACGCTTCATCAAGAATAGTTTCAATACCATAAAAAATTAAATATTGGTAGATTTTATTGAAATTAATACTAAATGTGGTCAGCTATTGTAGTATTCTAAGGTGCACTTAAAATCAACAAGTAAATTACATGGTCACAATAATATTGTTACGTCTCTGGTCTTTAATTAATTTTCCGTTAAATTAGTTCCGACGAAACTTTAGCGACACAAGTCTATTCTTAAATAAAACTGGTTTATTCTTTCTGAATATAACTTGGCGATACACTTAATTTCAACAGTCGCGCTATAACAAACGCTATAATTCTCAACGAACGTCTCACGTGCTCAACAATGTTCTCTCTCCGCAGTTCAATTACACATTGTCCCGTCACGTTGTGACCGTCTTATATATCAAGACTAACACATATCTAGTAAACACTACGGCATTCATGAAGGAACAGGATATTTCTAGAAGGAGGGGCGTGATACTAGTCACGTGACTTTGCTGACGCAACAATATGATGACCCAACAATTTGTATGGGGATAGTGTAATAAATCATCCAACCCTTCCCCCACCACCCAAAAAAATAATAATAGACTGAAGCTGACACAGGCAAGGTCGATGCCGATAAGAGTAACTTAGAAATATTATACGACATCTGTGGAGCGAGAGAGACAGTGAGATCGAAATAGGGTGAATGTTACTAATTGTGGAGAGTTCATTTATGTGCAGGAACTGATTCTTCCCCATTGTGCACCCCCCCCCCCCACACACACACATGACAGAATATCCTACCCAAACAAAAGATTCATTCTCCTCATATAGACTCGGGTGTTTCTACTTGAGACAAACACACTACTTGAACAATTCACAAATTAATCAACTACGAGGTTTCAACCTGTGAAAGTCTTTGATACATAAAGCCCTTGTTACATCTCCGTTCGTTAGTTAATTTTCCGTAAATTTGTTCCGACGAAACTTTAGCGACACAAGTCCTTTCTTAAATATAACTGGTTTATTCTTTCTGAATACAACTTTCCGATACACTTAATTTCAACAGTCGCGCTATAACAAACGCTATAATTCACCACAAACGTCTCACGTGCTCAACAATATTCTTACTCATTCAATTACACATTATCCCGTCACGTTGTGACCATCTTATATATATATACCAGACTACCCCCAATCTAGTAGTCTCCTGACAATTCACGAAGGTTCGAGAAGGAAGTGGCGTGATATTAGTCACGTGACCTCGCTGACGCAACACTGACCCCCTCCTTAGTATTGTTCGTCCCGAACAATAGCCACTTACATTAAACCAACAACAATTAACAATAACTTAATCAAATGTACAGAATTAGAAACA
>NW_013672421.1:24243-28607 GCF_000517525.1 Limulus polyphemus
ATTAGAAAAATATATGAATTTTGAAGACATAAAATTCATACTACAGGGGAGTTATTCAGTACAAAAAGTAAGTCACCAACGTTTCAGGTTTTAAAGATTTTGACTGGCGACACTACTCAAGTTAGCTTATAGATCAAGTAGATTATTAACGTTTCAGTTTTCAAGATTTTGATGGACCACATTCTTTAGGTACTCACGCACCACACTGTTTAGGTATTTTATAAACAAATTCAATTATCAACGTTTCAAATTTGCAAGATTGTAATAGGTCACAGTCAAGTATTCTATAAACAACGTAAATTATTAATAAACAAGATTACTACACTTATGATATACAACATTGTTTATTAACAAAAAGGGGACGTTTCGGAACTTTATCAGATTCCAAAGTATCTAAAGCAAAATAAAATAAATTTACACAAGTCTTTGGACACTGCTAAAGTACAAATGCTAAATTTAACAATAATTAAACAAATAAAACACAAAACAATAATCATGGGGAGAAACTACAGCAAGAAAACACAACAAAAGAAAAGTAAAATCAGTAATACGAACATATTAAAAAATGTATAATTTAAATGAAGACTGCATGTTGTTCAGAGTTGGAGAGTGCTGTTTGATGTGGAGGGTTTCTTTAATCAATAATTCCAGGTCAGTATTAGACTTGCAGAGGATAGAAAAATTTGATAGCATAGGTCGATCTCCTGTTTCTTCACTATGTTGACGTATAGAGGAAACACAGGGGTTACTCTTTTTTTTTTGCGTTTTGATGGAAATTCCCATATGTTCATAGGCTCTGACTTTTAAATGGCGTTTGGTTTTGCCAATATAAGAGGCCTTACAGTCTCCACACGTGTAAAGACAGACAAGCCAAGAACAATAAGGAATGGGGAAGAGATCTTTATTATGGAAGAAATTTTTTTATGCGTGATGTGGATTTAAAAACTAATCTGAAATCCACTTGAGGGTAGTAACGACCAAGTATGCGTTTAAGTTGATTTTTCAAATTTAAGCCAGTATAGGGAAGACAGGAGTGTATAGTAAGTTTGGGTACAGTTGGTATCTTAATTGGATTTGTGAGTTTCTTTGTTAGGAAGGTGTTGGTAATGTTTTCTAGTAAGTGTTGTGGGTAGCAGTTACGTTTCAGGATATCATGTATGAACGAAATTTCAGAGTGTAGATTAAGATATGTGGAGCAGAGGTTGTAAGCTCTGTTTAGTTCAGCATGTAACAAGGTTCCGTTTATACGTAAACGGGATAAAGTGTGTAAGGAGACCAGTGGACGTCGTTTTTCGGTAAATTGATGTAAAAAAATCCATTAGCATTACGGTTAATGAGCATGTCTTAAAAAAGTGTAAATTTAATGGCAGGATGTTGTGCGTTAAGGTATTCTAAAAATTTTGAGCATTGGTCACTATTATTATTGCCCTGATAAAGGTAATGTCATTGTTATTCTGAACAAAAATGACTACCTTAATAAAATACGTGATATTCTGGACGATTCTACAAAATTTAAAACCTTAAACAATAACCCTTTATCTCTTAGCATCCAATGTGAGGAAAAAATCCAAATGTTGTGTGATGGAATGGTTTATGTGGCAAGGATAAGAGATTAGGTTTATTATGTTAAGTTCAACGTTTTTACACAGCTTCGAAAAAACCGATATTATTGATGTTGTAAAGAAACATCATTAAACTTATTACTAAACTGCTACCGTTTAGTTTGTTGCTGTAGCTAAATAAATGTTGTTAATTGTCATTGTCTTGGAAACAGGCTCTTATCTTTGTGCTGTTTTATACTGGTGTATAAAGAAGTGTAAAATTATTTCTGAAGATCTAATCCCTTTCATGACAAGATCACTATTATTATACGAATTAATTATAATATCATTATTGTCGTATGAATCGGTGTTGTATAACAAACACATGTAATATATTTCATTACAAGCAAAAGTACCCGTCCCCAGTGACGGAAAAAAGTGTAGATTAATCTACCAATTTGAATTATTTCATGGACTTTAAAAGGTTAATTGTATTGCACTCTTGGTTTCAGTCAGGGACAAAGCTTTGAGCTACTTATAACGCCCAGCTACCGAACAATAACATAAGGTAAAGCCACATTTCTATTCTTTAAGTTACGTCACATTTTGAAATGTGAATCATGGTGTAATTAATTCCTAACAATTAAGTACAGAATATCTTGAGAAATCTACAATAACTACTGTATTTTCATAGTCTCTCATTTACCGAAAAAACACAATATATAAGTAATATGTTACTTAAATATAAATAGTTCCAGAAACCAGTGTACTTGATATTTTATTTTGCAGTTATTATACTTCACTCGCAAAAACTACGAAATGTTTTTTAATAGGTTTGTTATTTCATACTGTTATAGAATAATGTAGAAAAGAGAATATATGTAAATTAACTATTGTTTATAATGTAATCAATATCTCTGTAACTTAATGTTTTGTTTTACTTCATATCTTTTGCAGTTTTAATCATATATTTTACTGCTGTCTGTAGACAATATATTCTTTTGTTTTTCTGTACATTTCTAGACTAAACCCGGTCACTTAATCCCTCGGATTATTTTTAACGTGTAGACGACAACATCGTTAGTTTGCTAACGTTATTGGATATCTTTGTTATTTTAGTGTAAATTTTAGCGACACCTTTGTTACTTAATCCCTTGTTTTATTCTGTAGTTTTAGACCACACATATGTAAGAAATAAAATTTGTTTAATATATATATCATAGAGTTTACGTGATATCTTTGTTACGTGAATTCTGTTACTATAGCTTTTGTAAGGGACAATTCTATAGTTTAAACCCTTGATTTTATTATATATTTTTGGTGATGTCTTTGTTATTTAAACCTCTGTTTACTGTAGCTTTGTAGTCGACTTCCTTATAACATAAACCTTTGTTTAATATATATTCAGGCGATACCTTTGTAAGCAGAAACCGTCATTTTAAAATTCCTGTAGATATCTTTTTATGTCTCCGTAGAGAGATATATTGTTTCTTTATTTTCTTCCAAACACATTTCAATCGTCCGCCATTCCTCCTTTTTCGGAGGATTGACTTAAAACTTGGTATGGATATACTTTGGTCCAATATGTCCAGACTTCTTTTCACCTTCTTTTTTAGGCCTTTATGGGACCAATATTCAAACAACCCAAATATGTATATTTTGGTCTCCTGAGCGGTCATATTTACAGCAATCAAGATGTATAGTTGGTGAAAATATATATTTTCATGCACCCAAGAGACATCGGTGTTGTGGTCATTGTAGGTAGGATCAAAGTTTACAAAAAGCATAATTTTAGGGGTTTTGGTTCATTTTTTGGCCATATTTCGACCGATTTACGTGGGTTTTAGTATAAAAATATTATTTATTATTTTTTCTCGTTTGCCTCAATTTTTCAGCGAGGAAAGCACAATTTGGAGTTTCCATGCGTGTATGTAAACCAACTTACATGGGATTTGATAGAAAGATACCTTCTTGCGGGGCTCAAGCAGTGATGTAGTCAGTTTTTGATTATTTTACGAATTTTCTGGTGTCGAAATTGGCCATGTTGAGATAGTGTGGCGGAGACATGTTGCAGTTGCCCGCGAATTTAGCCTTTTTAATTTTACTGTAGCTGTACAGACGATAAATCTGTAATTTAAAAGTTTATTTTAATGTAATTTTTAGACGACACCTCTATCATTTGAAACTCGTGTTTTACTAAAGAATGTTTTGACGACAATCTTGTATTTTTCACCTTTATTTAAAATATGTAGTTTTTTTGGTTATATCTTTGTTATTTAAACGTCTGTATTAAAATAGTTTTATATATATGACAACCCTGTACTTTTATTCCTTATTTCGTTATAAGTTGTTTTGTTTTTACGACAACTCTGTAAAGAAAACCGTTGTTTCTCTCTACGTTTTTAGATTAGAACTATTTAACACAAACTTTAACGATATTTTTACAGTTAAAACCCTTGTTTGACTATAGATTTTTAGACGAGGAATCTGAACGTTTGTGATATTGTAGATTTGTAGACGATACCTTTGTAACTAGGAGATAGGCCTTTAACGTTGTATATTTTCTAAACCATTTGAATGATTAACATTTTAAAAATTAAAGTTTATGCTGTAGAACAAAATATTTTTGCTAAACTTTCTTCGACTCATATATAAAATATATACTTTATTTATTTGTGTCACATTGTTACGAGGAAACTACTTTTATAATCGTATAATCTTGTTCTCGTAGTCTATTGTGTTAAATTACAAAAAACAAAACTTTAAAGCCTCAAACTTTTCAAATTATGGAGTTTACTAATTTATACATAAAAAGAATCTGAA
>NW_013672421.1:29553-33671 GCF_000517525.1 Limulus polyphemus
AGTTTTCAGTAAAAATTGATTTGGGATGGGGGGACCATTTGATAATATTGTCTGGTCTATTGTCTGATAAACAGTTTATAACAGACTGAGTAAAAGTTCCTTGCTTAAAGATTAAACATTGTACAATTTGACATTTATCATTTGACTATTTTTTTCTTTTGAATTAAAATGTGAATTGGAGACTTTTGGAATCAAGTTTTCCTTTCTCATATCTGATATAATATTTCCTTGCCTGGTGTGTGTGATCCTTAACACCTAGTTTACTGTTGAAATACACATTATAATTCTTCATTATGTAATGTCTTCATTTAACTATTTGACAATAATGTGAAAGGTTAGCAATAAAGTGTTTAGTTGTTAGAAGTCTTTAAGTATTTATCATGTCCTAAACTTTCATTAGTTGTTGGAAGTCATTAAGTATTTATCTTGTCCTAAACTTTGATTAGTTGATAGTTCTACATCAGGAGTTGTATTCCATTCAGATGTAATAATTTTAGTATAGTTATCTTGTGAACTGGTGAGTAAATGTAACGTTCTACATTCATAAGTTTAAAATGGCTGACTGTTTATTCAACAGAACTGTCTTTCTATATTCTTTTTGTTAAGAGTTTCTTGTATTACTTGCGATCATTATTTTAGTGTTCATCAGGTGGAAAGTGTAAGTCAAAAGGTATCTTCTAAAGCTTTCATTTCTAAAAATAAGATTATATTTTGATTTTATCTTGCAAAAAGAATTTCTAAATCCTATTTTTGTTTAACTGTTTCTGTAAACGTAAGTTCCTAGTTTGACATTAATTTTTTCAGCACGTAACTTTGTACATAATGTAAACTTGTGATGTTTATCAATGTGACTGTAATATTAGAATCATTGATTTAGTCTTGTGTTGTTATTTTTTGTTTGTAACTTAACACTGCCGTAATTATTTATATAACAAGGTTATGGAGAAGGTAAGACTTATTATATTTAAGTAACTTTATACGTGTGATCTTTTAAGTGTTATAATATAAAATTGTTTATTTTCAGTTCTTGTTTAATTTTTCATCTACAAGTTTATTCTGTGTTTTCACTTATTTCTGTTTCTTAATTAACTTTTGTTAGTTTACAAGAAAGCTAAACACTTGTTTGTTTAGAGGTTTCTGTGGAATGTCACAAAACTACTTGTTACTGATAACCATGGAAACAGTTAACATAGTCTCAGACTGGTATCAAAGGTGTTACTTTAAAAGTGGAAAACAACAGCATGAAAATATTAATGATTGTGTACTAAGAAATAACACTTCTTTAGAAGCATGTTGTATTGTTTACTGTTGGTTAAAACTGTCCTGTTGGAAGTTTTAGTTACATATTTAGTTACTGTTGTAGTTGAATAATAGGTAAATTACCTTTCATCTAAACTTTAATTTTAAAGTTTGACAGTTTAATGTTATTATTGGAACTGAGATCCACTACTAATGAGTGGACACTTCAAAATACAAGATTCTGTAGTCTTGAACACTTCAGTACCAATTATTATGAGACTATATACATTAAGATTGATTCAGAATGTGTTAAGGCTATAGTAATGTATTTGGGATAGACTTGGTAATTTGTTTTATTTTCTTCAATCTTAACATTAATAGATATAACTTTTAAAAGTTACTTTCCTGTAACTTGTGATTTATACTTTTTTGTTTTGTTTACCAGTTTGAAAAGCCAATGGGGAAAATAGCCTCACCTATCCAGAATGCAATTCTCTTGTAGAAGTATGTCCCTTGACTGGTAAGTTTTAGTTTTAATGATATATTTAAATGTTGTTTACAAGTATCAGTAACTTTAAAACATTAAACTTGTATACAATACTTTAAATACAAGTGAACGGTCTGTTGATCTGTTTTAGCACCAGAAACATGAACATTATTGCACTTGTTGTATGCCACTACTAAACTAATGATATACAAAATATACTTAACCAAACAATCAACACTATATAATACAATTTTATTTAAAAACTAATCAACATATATAAAAGATACACTAATTTTTTCAACATAAATTCACATGAAAACATGTTCTAATGTTAAAAACAAAAGGCCACCATCATGTGACCAGTAGTTTACATGTTATGTTAACAGTTGTTTCTCATACTGATATTTCTACATTTATCATGCAAGCTTATAACAAGTAAGATGTCTTTTATAGTTGTCTATTAAGAAACTCCAGTTTATTGTGTAATTTCTCCAGTATGGTAAAGATAAATATGTGGACTTTAATACACTGTGGGATAAGAAAGGTAGAAATGGTTCTCGCTGTATTTCATTCGTAGGATTTTGTATTTGCATAAATTTGAACTAGGTTTCAATATTTTTCTGAAGAGGAAACACACTGCATACTTTACATTAGTGAAACCACTTAATATTACTTTACCATTTCATTATTCATGTGTTCATCATGAAGTAAACTATATTGTATGAAATGTTGAAATTGCTTGATCATTCTTATCTAATTTAGAAAACATTTGGTGTTTTGATTTATGTTTTAGTTCAGAAACAATTAATAGTTTTTATTTTTACTTCTATTAACCTTTTTATCACCAGAAAACATCTTAAAGTAGCTAATGTTGATTAATTGTACTGTTTCTAAAGGTGTCGATTTGAATCTTAATTTTATTTGAGTGTGATATTAATTGTACTGAAGACATTGTTTATAATTTACTAAACGAAGTTTCTTAATTTTATTGTTCTCTAATTGTGATTACTAACTTAATTCTTACTTCTTGCAGTTTTATCTATTAATAAACTTTCAGAACATAGTTCAACATTTCAAGAAGGTAGTTTAGTTCAGGGATCATAGTTAAGTCAGACTTTTAAACTAACCTTCTAGGAATATAAAAATGAATTATCTTGTGAGGTTGGAAGCAGGGAAGAGTTACTAAAAACGTTCATTATTATCATTTTAACATTTGAATTAAGAATATTTTTTGATTGAAGTGGAACATATCGAATGTATTCATAGATTAGTTGCTGCTACTAAGATTATATTAAAGATTTATTCTTGTTTCTCCTATCAGAATGTAGGTTTTCTGTTAGTTGACAGATTCGCTAGGTTCTGTTGGTCAACAGAATGTAGGTTTTCTGTTAGTTGACAGATTCGCTAGGTTCTGTTGGTCAACAGAATGTAGGTTTTCTGTTAGTTGACAGATTCGCTAGGTTCTGTTGGTCGGCAGAATGTAGGTTTTCCTTAATGTTTTTCGATACTTGTTTCCTTTTTGAGACTTAAGGTCTAAAAGTTTGGGTTGACTTTGTTCTCTGGACTGGACAACTTGTATGTTTGAGGATAGTGTTCTGATGTTAAGTTTGTGGATTGAAGTGTACATTTATTGTAGTTTTATTTTTATCCTCTTTCTACAAAAGATGATCTATAAAGACTATTTTAAACATTTTAACGACTTTTGAGCTTTATTTTAAATTACATTGTTAGGGCTAAGACTTACCAAAATACTTTAGAGATACTGTAAATGGAATCTAAAGGTTTGATTACTCGAGCTGCTTGTCCCTAATACTTTGACAATTTCACTTTTTTTTTAGGCCTACTCTGTAATTCAGACTCTTGACCCCTGAAACATTAAACAAAGTTTAGTCACAAACGAGTCTTTACCTAAAAGCTCTCAGTTTAAAGATCAAAATATACATAAAACAATCTTCCATTGACACCCTTATGGGTACAAATAACTCTTACATAACTTATCCTGTATGTTATAGTAAACTAGAAATGTTAAGATATGTAAAGTTGCATGAATGTTGTAATATATTTAACTGTTTTAAAGAAATATTTTTATAAACTCTAGTCTATTACACTCGCACTTTCTACAAAATATTAGATCACTGTGACATTGGTATGTCTGTTATTACAATGTTAGTATTAACAACATCACAATCTTTTGTGTATAGGGAGTAACTGTGGTTATTAAAGTGTACAAATGTAGCTTTACGTATTTGTCATTTAAGGTGTAAAATTATCATTAGTGCTACATGCACATCTAATGGGCAGTGCCCTTAGAGCTAGCCATTGGAGCTTTGACTTTACTGCCAATTACACCAAATTTATTTAATTGAGGAATGCAGTGGAAAGTGGAGCTCAC
>NW_013672421.1:34548-40173 GCF_000517525.1 Limulus polyphemus
GTTTATTCTGTGTTTTCACTTATTTCTGTTTCTTAATTAACTTTTGTTAGTTTACAAGAAAGCTAAACACTTCACTTGTTTGTTTAGAGGTTTCTGTGGAATGTCACAAAACTACTTGTTACTAATAACCGTTGAAACGGTTAACATAGTCTCAGACTGGTATCAAAGGTGTAACTTTAAAAGTGGAAAACAACAGCATGAAAATATTAATGATTGTGTACTAAGAAATAACACTTATTTAGAAGTTACTTTCCTGTAACTTGTGATTTATACTTTTTTGTTTTGTTTACCAGTTTGAAAAGCCAATGGGAAAATAGCCTCACCTATCCAGAATGCGATTATCCTGTGGAAGTATGTCCCTTGACTGGTAAGTTTTAGTTTTAATGATATATTTAATTGTTGTTTACATGTATCAGTAACTTTATTTTAAAACATTAAACTTGTATACAATACTTTAAATACAAGTGAATGATCTGGTGATCTGTTTTAGCACCAGAAACATGAACATTACTGCACTTGTTGTATGCCACTCCTAAATTAATGATATACAAAATATACTTAACCAAACAATCAACACTACATAATACAATTTTATTTAAAAACTAATCAACATGTATAAAAGATACACTAATATTTTCAACATAAATTCACATGAAAACATGGTGTAATGTTAAAAAAAAAAAAAAGGCCACTGTCATGTGACCAGTAGTTTACATGTTATGTTACCAGTTGTTTCTCATACTAATATTTCTACATTTATAACGTAAGCTTAAAACAAGTAAGATGTCTTTTATAGTTGTCTATTAACAAACTCCAGTTTATTGTGTAATTTCTCCAGTATGGTAAAGATAAATATGTGGACTTTAATACACTGTGGGATAAGAAAGGTAGAAATGGTTCTCGCTATATTTCATTCGTATGATTTTGTATTTGCATAAATTAAAACTCGTTTCCTCTCCAGAAAAAGATTGAAACCCCTAAATCAAAACACCAAGTTTACCAAATGTTTTCTAAATTAGATGAGAATGATCAAGCAACTTCAACATTTCATACAATACAGTTTACTTCATGATGAACACACGAATAACGAAATGGTAAAGTAATATTAAGTGGTTTCACTAATGTAAAGTATGCAGTGGTTTTAGTTCAGAAACAATTAATAGTTTTTGTTTTTACTTCTATTAACCTTTTTCAGTTTAACTGTAAATGTCCGATTTAGTGACTGTTGCTTTTAAAAGTGTAAATTATGTATCAGAACTCCCATAAACTGATGGGTCTTGTTGAATATCAGTCTCAGAATAAACTTTTTTCAGTCTAACCGTAAATGTCCGATTTAGTGACTCATGAGCTCCACTTTCCACTGCATTCCTCATTTAAATAAATTTGGTGTAATTGGCAGTAAAGTCAAAGCTCCAATGACTAGCTTTAAGGGCACTGCCCATTACATGTGTATGTAGCACTAATGATAATTCTACCCCTTAAATGACAAATATGTAAAGCTACATTTGTACACTTTAATAACCACAGTTACTACCTGTACACAAAAGATGGTGATGTTGTTAATACTAACATTGTAATAACAAACATACCAATGTTATAGTAATCTAATACTTTGTAGAAAGTGTGAGTGTAACGGACTAGAGTTTATAAAAATATTTCTTTAAAACAGTTAAATATATTACAACATTCATGCAACTTTACATATCTAGTTTACTATAACATACAGGATAAGTTATGTAAGAGTTATTTGTACCCATAAGGGTGTCAATGGAAGATTGTTTTATGTATATTTTGATCTTTAAACTGAGAGCTTGTAGGTAAAGATTTGTTTGTGACTAAACTTTGTTTAATGTTTCAGGGTTCAAGAGTCTGAAGTACAGAGTAGGCCTAAAAAAGTGAAATTGTCAAAGTATTAGGGACAAGCAGCTCAAGTAATCAAACCTTTAGATTCCATGTACAGTATCTCTAAAGTATTTTGGTAAGTCTTAACATTAACAATGTAATTTTAAAAACAACCAAAATGTTTAAAATAGTCTTTATAGATCATCTTTTGTAGAAAGAGTATAAAAATAAAACTACAATAAATGTACACTTCAATCCACAAACTTAACATCAGAAACAATATCCTCAAACATACAAGTTGTCCAGTCCAGAGAACAAAGTCAACCCAAACTTTTAGACCTTAAGTCTCAAAAAGGAAACAAGTATTGAAAAACATTAAGGAAAACCTGCAGTCTGTTGACCAACAGAACCTAGCGAATCCGTCAGCTAACAGAAAACAAACATTCTATTGACCAATAGAACATAGCGAATCCGTCAGGTAACAGAAAACAAACATTTTGATAGGAGAAACAAGAATAAATCTTTAATATAATCTCCTTAGTAGCAGCAACTAATCTATAGATACATTCGATATGTTCCACTTGAATCAAAAACTATTCTTAATTCAAATGTTAAAATAATAATAATGGACGTTTTTAGTAACTCTTCCCTGCTTCCAACCTCACAAGATAATCCATTTTTATATTCCTAGAAGGTTAGTTTAAAAGTCTGTCTTAACTATGATCCCTGAACTAAACTACCTTCTTGAAATGTTAAACTATGTTCTGATAGTTTCTAATGGATACTACAAATAAACTAATATCTGAAAGTTTACTAATAGATAAAACTACAAGAAGTAAGAATTAAGTTAGTAATCACAATTAGAGAACAACAGAATTAAGAAACTTCGTTTAGTAAAGTATAAAAAACGTCTTCAGTACACTTAATATCACACTCAAATAAAATTAAGATTCAAATAGACACCTTTAGAAACAGAACAATTAATCAACATTGGCTACTTTAATATGTTTTCTAGTGATAAAAAGTTATTCTGAGACTGATATTCAACAAGACCCATCAATTTATGGGAGTTCTGATACATAATTTACACTTTTAAAAGCAACAGTTAAACATTTAATAACCTGTTAATTTTTAACAATTTAACTTTTAAATTAGATGGTAATGACCAATATAACTTCTAAATAAGATAGTAACTTCCCTTATATTATTACTTTACTATCTCATTCCAAACAACACCGATTGAACAAGAGAAATAGCAATTCTACTTGTGTTTAAGTTGAACTGGTGTTCTTTGGTAAATGGGACAACTTCATCATTTTGGGATGCAGAGATTAGTAACTACTAACACTGAATTTTTCCTGGAGAGAACTCAATTCATCTGGGAGAACTAACTTTTCAACTCTAGATTCTAGTTTTTATACTATATTTTCCCTGTATCCTTCCAATTTTCCAAATAGTATTCTGAACTAACCACAAATAGTTCTGACACTTCATTGGCTCATTTCTGCAACTTATCTGGCATTTCCAAAACAAGAACCAAAATTATTAAGTAATTGGATACTGTGATGGTAAGTTCTTTGGATGCCTTCTCACATGTAGTACTAAACCAGACCATAGTAACGAATCTTTCATCAAAGTGCTAATTTTGAGATCCTATGATAAACTTATCACTGCTAGGTGTTAGCTTAATTTTTTATAACTCTTAACTCGTGATTCTCAATACTAGCTAACTATGCTTCGCCTCATTCTCAACCTAATTTCGTAATACTGGCACCCTACTTACGCCACTCCTTCACGTATGTGTACCACACCCAGAAAACTCGCATTTCTATAGTTTCTTTTTTAAACTCTGATATAAACAATAAAAAACAAAAAACACATAAGCAATTGTATAATTCATTTTAAAATACCCAACTGCTTCACTCCTCCCTTCTTAAAAATTTTTTCACCTTGTAAAAAAATTTCCACTCGCGGACTTTGCTGTTTTTATTTCTCTCTTCGTCAATCAATGTTTACAATAACACTTGTTTACTAACCTCACTTAAAAACCCGACTGAATATAATATTAAACCACAATAATAATATCAAATTCATATTAATCTAATATCGAAGTAATAAAACTTCAGTATACAAGTACAAAACAAGACATAATATTTAAAACTGATTAGTATGCTAACAAGTAATGTTACACTATGACAGTACATCAGGTTATAAGTTCAGTTGTCACAATACACTTTAATACATATAAAAAAATTACAGAGTTATTCTGAATGCAGTCTATTAGTCCTTCCTCTCAAGGTTTGCCATTCACTACTGAATACCCAGTCGTAGAGAGTACATCGGCACAATGTTCGTGGGAATGTTGATGATAATCGCACCACATTCGTTCATGATACTCTAACTGTCTATAGGGTAGACACCCGTAGCCTTCTAGGTTAACACAGATTATACCAAATCTGTTAATCAAAATTTGGTATAGATCCTCGAATACTGTTGGCAAATCTCTCGGTATAGCCCCACTAAATTCTGGAAAGAATGGTCACCGTTGGACGAACGGATACCATGGATATAATTGGTGCAGCAGCTTACATGTCGAGAATCTTCTTTGTTCAGCACGAATTCAGGATACGGTGCAAGGAAACAGTAGGTGTCACTCCTTCCGGTATAGGCATCCTTTTTAGCAAGCTCTTTAATTATATAATGTCCAGCCACCCTAAAACCTTCTTTTCCTGTTATCACATTGTACAGTTAATATTTGATTTACCAACACTATCACACTATAACACCGGTTTCATACATGAAGCGTTCTGTTTGGCTCGGTCACACACTTTACTCAGTCATACTGTCATTGTTAGGTCATTTCTGTCTGTTGCAGTGCTAAAAGTATCGTTTCTCAAGTTGCTGTCATTGACTGCTAACTTTGTTGTCTCAAACTTTTAGTATACCTATTAATTTTGCCTATCTATTTTGTCTGCTACATTGGCTTAATAAACAGCTAACCTTACCAACTGGTTAGACAAATTTAATTTTGTGACCAACTACACAATCAGTCTACATCATGATTAGATGGGGCCTAGTCATTCAGTTCGAGTACTTCAGTAGTACATGGATAATCTTTCAATCTTAATGTAAATAACTTTATTAAAGCCAATTTGTCTCGTTTGATATATAAAGTTATGCTTACTAGAAAGCATAAAGTTACCAACACTGAATTAAATATTTTCCACTTATCTAACCTCTGTCTTTCAGCTGTAGTTCGTAAACGATGTACATGCTGTTGAAATTCTTTAATACTTAATCCAGACTTTCTGGGAGGTAAATTTTGAGTTTCTTGTAATACACCTGTTAATTCCTTAATATGTGCTTCTACATTTATACTGTGAATTAATTGTGATTCTTTATTAGTTAATAATTCCTGCAATTCAGGGATCTTTACAATTAATTGAGGTACTACCTATTTAGTTTCACTCCTAAAACTTGATGGTAATGTAATGCCTTGGCCACGAGCTGAACATTTTCTGGCTTATCTCGGGTAACCACTATCTCTTAATTTAACTACTCTAGTCTGATAATCAAATTGATGTACATTTGATTTTAGTCATACTATTGATAAAGTAAGTTCATCTTTTACGTTAAATAACCAAGTTCCTGGAGTCCTTGTCTTATAAAAATAGAATGGTTTAGGATATATTATTCTTTTGTCAAATAGCTCGGTTATTCTATTTTTAGTTCCTGGAAAAATAACCTAATTACAAGTTACAATAGGTACTGAATAAATTCCTG
>NW_013672421.1:40882-42450 GCF_000517525.1 Limulus polyphemus
ATTAACTTTTCTAGGAGCAAGTATCTCCTGCTTGGGTAACGTAACATCTCTACCACGTAACAGAAGGGCAAGTATCTCCTGCTTGGGTAACGTAACATCTCTACCACGTAACAGAAGGGCAAGTATCTCCTGCTTGGGTAACGTAACATCTCTACCACGTAGTAGAAAGAATGGACTTTCCTGAGTAGACTCATTTTCAACACTTGTATATGCAAGTAATAACAATGGAATCTGCTCATCTCAAGTTTCCTGATCCTTCTCATAGTATTGAGAGATCATATCTAATAAGGTTCTATTAAATCTTTCTACTACCTAATTAGCAGCTAGGTGATAAGCTGTAGTTTTGATTTTCCTTACACCTAGTAACTCTCAAACTTCCTTCATTAACAGAGATAAAGTTCCTGCCTCTGTGTGTTATTAAATACTGTGATATACAGTGTCTATCTACTATGTTATTCACAAAAGTCTTGGTATTGTTTCTGCTTTCTGATCAGGAAAGCATATTTCCCTGGGAAACCTAGTGAGGTAGTCTGCGACTACAAACACGTTTGTTTCCTGCATAGGATGTAGGCAATGGGTCTAATATATCTATAGCCATTAACTGAAAAGGTATCGTTAGACTCTGCATTCTTTGTAAGGAAGCATTCTTAAAATATGGGCTCATTTTTGACTTTCTATGCACAAGTCACAGCAATCCTTAATATCTTTTCTCATGTTTAGCCAAAATAATTTTTTTACTTATCCCAATGTATGTTTTAGCAAAAGGTAGGTGTGCTGCGAATGTCATGATATGTTCTCATAACTTTAGTCTTTAGGTTATAGTACAACTATCTGCAATGACCTGTTATCATTAACCTTTTTAGACAAGATATTTGAATCTAATGTGTATTATGTAAAGATTTTAGTAACTTTTCTCACTAATTACCTGGTCTAAGTCCCCAAATTACTTCTAACCTTTTATCACTTTACCTCTCTTACTTTATTAATTGTTTGTTTTTCTTTAGTTTCTGTATATTCTACTCGGAGCTTCAACATTAGAAAGCTTTTTACCTGGTTTGTGTATTATTTCAAAATAATAATCCTGTAGTAATAATGACCATGTTGCTAATCTAGAGGAGGGGTCTTTCTAACATCATCAGCCATCTTAACGGTGCATGATTTGTAATAATATTGAACTTCTTACCGTACAGATAACAACAAAGTTTTAATTCCATGTACTACAGGTAAGCATTCTTGTTCTGTAACTGAATAATGTATGTAATAATAAGCTATATGGTGTTATTTTCCATTTTCATCTAACTGTGATAATACTGCACCCATTGCAAAACCTGAAGCATCTGTACTTAAGATAAACTCTTCACTGAAATCTGGATAACTTAAAATTGGTGCTTTTTTCTCAATTGCTTCCTGTTTTTTATCTGTTTACTGCAAGTTTATTTGTTTCTTAGTTAATTCAGTTAAACCTTCTATAAAAAGAAAAAAAAATGGATGAACGTCTTTTACTGTTTTAAACACTAACCTCTAAACTTTTATACCATCTGCGATCACCACATGAATTATATTTTACT
>NW_013672421.1:43003-45009 GCF_000517525.1 Limulus polyphemus
ACTCTACTCTACTCTACTCTACTCTACTCTACTCTACTCTACTCTACTCTACTCTACTCTACTCTACTCTACTCTACTCTACTCTACTCTACTCTACTCTACTCTACTCTACTCTACTCTACTCTACTCTACTCATTTGATAAGGTTTGGTTGTAGAAAAACTTTATTTCAAAATAGATGTACAGTCAGATATGAATCATCAATCAGACCTGTTGCACAAATCTTATAACTTTTTTTAAATACATTTTTAGTAAGGTAGAACAACATTTCTATTACACAAGAGTAAATGTTGGTCAACATGTGATGATTACTGAATTTCAAAAACTGGCATTTTGCTGGACTGAACTTAATGTTAAGGTCCTTGCCTATTTGTTTAGCAATTTTCAACATATTCAATAACCCAGTTCTCATCCTGCAAATGTTCTACCAATGTAGCAACCCTGACCACAGTTATATAGCTCAGTAAGTAACATATCAGCATAGATAGAAAAAAGCACAGGCAATAGAATTCCATCTTGAACGACACTGTTGGACACAGATATTGAATCTGAAAAAATATCTCCCCAGTAAAGCTGCACCACCTGTCCTGTATGCATAAGTAACAGTACTCTTCATGTTAAAGGACATAAACCTTTGTCAAGTAATAGTTTAAACAGTTCAATATACTGGAGACGGTCAAAAGCCTGACTCGCATATAGAAGCATGCAAAACACGAACGTGTCATTACTTAAGTAATACTGAATTATTTCTTGTACAGCAAAAGTACACCGTGTAGTCGAAGATTTCTGCTTAAAACCAAATTGCACATTGGTTGTAACCAGAGACTGAGCATTCATTTCTAATATTGCAAGCTCAAAAAGTTTACTTAACTGGCTGTTTAAGGGAATGATCCTATAATTACCTGAGTCATTCTGCAATTTTTAAAATAGGTATGATGGTCTATGCTAACATATCACCAGGAACGTAACTATGACGCATCATCACAGTAAACAAAAAGAACATAGTTCAGCTACAGTACATAACAAAGAAAACACAATCCTGTGTACAAAGTGTTCTACATGATAGAATGTACCACAGAATGTAATCAAATCTTCCCAGAAAATGCAACTGTCAGCAGTGGAAGGAACCTAAATAAGTGATGTGCAGTAGAAGAGATAAAGGGCCAAAGATTATATTTGACAAGAGCCACAATTGTGACTTTTCAGTTTTTAAAGTGGCAAGTATTTGAATAGAAAATGTACAACAGCTTTTGAATATCACAAAGTTAAGTTGAGACTACAGTGTTAACTTGCAATTGTGTCCTACTTCTGTTACTAATGATAATTTAGAACAGCCTACATTGTTCTGTGTCATGATGGTTCCATTAAGCGATTCAGCTGTACACCTTGGTCATTACCTCGCCTTTAATTACAGAGTAAATTCAATTCAGAAAAGTGTGAATGATGTGTACCAGAGATTTAATTCGTTACTATCTAAATTTTCACATTGTTCGTATGACATGCGATACAGTCTGTTTAAAACATATTGTATGTGTTCATATGGATTGAATCTTTGGGATTTTGATCATAAGACAATCGTGCCTTTCATCTGAAAATGAGCTAGTCAGATTATGCTATAGAATTGCTCTAAATGGCAGTGGATCTCCTGCTGGGAATTCAGTCAGTCAAATTTGTTCTAAATACAATCTTCACCAGGAATCTTTACAGAGATTTCTTCGATGTAAAAAGCCCCAGACTGGCCAAAGAGCCAGTGCTATTAGAGACTTTATCCGTTTCAGGGAGACATCAGGAGGTGACTATAGGGTAGATATAAATATCGTTATTTCCCACCTGTGTACATATTAATTATCTCTATAACTACTCATGTCTGTAACCGTACTGATTGTATCTATGAATGGTACGAATAAATAAATATATACATTGAAAAATATGCTTAGTTATGATAGGTTACAGAAAGCAAACTTAAAACTTAAACCAACAAAAATGTCAGTTTTTGAAAAAACAAAA
>NW_013672421.1:45865-52304 GCF_000517525.1 Limulus polyphemus
ATTTAATATTGTGATGATCTTTACATGGGAAATGGTGTATTTCACTGTTGTCAAATACTTGTTAAATGTGTGCCTGTGAGGCGAGAATAACTATATAAATCCTTATGAAGTTAGTCAGTTTTGATTACATAAACTTCCACTGTATGTGATTTTGTTTGGGATTGTCTTTTAGTATTACAAACGAATGTTGTGCCTTGCTGACAATTTAAAGATGATTAGATCATTTGATTTAGCAGTAACAAAAGTTTGTAGAAGAGACAAGAATTAAAATTATAATTAAACCATAATAAGTACACATACACGAGAAAGCTAATTCATCAAACTGAGCTCTGCTGGAAGTGCTGTGTTAGATGTTTCTAGTATCACTGAAGAAAAGTAATATAATGTATACATTAGTTGATTACCATTTGACATCATTACAATGTAGTTTAATATCTATTGAATAGCAGCATTGTTTAACAAAGGTGGGTTTTATATAAATAATAGCCCCTAATAGTTTGTTAAAAAGTACTCAAACATTTCTGTATATATGTATATATATTTAACATGTACAGACAAGTCCTAGATACTCCAAGACCTAATTAATAATAATTAGAACTAGTACATCAAATCACACAGTAGAAATATGTTTCATAAAAAACAATATAACCAAGTAGCATATATTTTTCATAAACACTAGTCTAATTTGTAAAAACATCTATTAAATCATGAGATATCACTAAGATGCTAATTTATCCAGTATATTTTATCTTTCTCAATTGTTCTCTCTCCAAAATCTATTTATTAACTTACCATAAATGGTGTTTTAGGTCCAAAGTTTTGTTGTGTAATAATTTCAAAAAGCTCGGGTCTCAAAACCTGTTTGTTAAATTAGAATGTCATCATCAAATTGTCAACATAAACACTAGTATAACACTTAGTATAAAATAAACATGAGTAAACAGTATATAATAAACACTTGGTATATAATAAACACAAGTATAACACTTAGTATAAAATAAACATGAGTAAACAGTATATAATAAACACTAGCATAACACTTAGTATATAATAAACACTAGTATAACAGCATATAATAAACACTAGCATAACACTTAGTATATAATAAACATGAGTAAACAGTATATAATAAACACAAGTATAACACTTAGTATGTAATAAACACTAGCATAACAGCATATAATAAACACTAGCATAACACTTAGTATATAATAATTATTCATCATTATTGTAATTCTTCTCCTCTACTAGGTTCAATTCAAAAACTTATTATGATGACTTTAAGCTGTTTACACCATCTTAATGACATTTACTTAAAATGAATAATTAATCAAATTTTAAACATTTTTCCATAAAATAATTAGAAAGTTAACTTCTATGTGGGAAAACTTGTGACGATATATAGTATTCCAACGCTGACACTTAGTCTCAAGAGAAAATTACAGCACCTCTAACCCCAGTATCAGTCACTTACCTTAACTTACTATCCCCTCATCTGCCTCACATCAATGATTGAAACGAGTAATTATTAATCATCTCACCATTCTACAAAAGGATTTATATTGTAATATCTTAAGAGTAAGCAGCATGTTAAGACCACGAATGAGCCTTTAAGCAGTGTAAGCTTTTTCTTAAAGCTTCAAGATGACTGACATTATAAATACTGATCTTATGAAACAATACTTGCAATATTGGAATTTAATTGAATCTTCTCCATATTAATCCCTTACTAGTAAGGAGAAATATCTGGATATCACAAATAGATAAACAAACAGGATCAGATGCTAACTTCCACAGCATTTTAAACAATTTAAAAGACTGGATATGGAAAAACATTTTTCTTTAGAAGGTAATAAAAACAGAGAAAATGACAGTTTTTTGAGAGACAACTAAAACTATGTTCTTGAACTTGAACTTCAGAATGTATGGGTGTAAGATGTTGAATCTTGGTTGCCTCAACAGAGATGGGCACTGCTGAAGCGGAAACCAGGGTTGAGCCGGTCGTACCAACAGAACGCGACCAGGGTTTGAATGAATCAATGTTAGGATTCTGGCTAACAGATGAATAGGCATATAGGTGCAATTCCAGTCCACTCTTGACTGAACGTATCTATTACCAATGCCCAAGGGTGAGGAACCAAAGAACAAAGTGTGGTAGTTGGGTGTTCCAATAAGTGGAAAATGCATTGATCATCGTTGTCCAGAAACGAGAGCAAGTCCAACGGAATACCCATCGAGGAAGCATCCATTCTGATGGGAGAATCTGGTAAAGTTGACACAATTGATCCACCACCCAATTCATTACCTCCAGATTACAGTCATCTATTAGGATGATATTACGATAATATAGAAGATCCAAGGTTTGAAAACAAAGAGGCCTGGACCAAATACTCCCTTTGTGGGAAGTGTAAGACACCACTGTAGAATTGTCGGAGTCCGAAGCATGATGAGTTTGTTTCTCAATAATTCCAGACCTTGATACATCACCCTTTGAACAGCAAGAAGTTCTAAAACACTGATGTGGAGGGAAGCCTTGTTGTCCATTCATAGGCCCAGGAATTTCTGACCACTGAAATATGCACCCTATTCCTGAAGCAAGGCATCCATGAAAAGATGGAGCTCTAGATGAGTAGGTGGCAAGAATACCAAATATGTTATTGTTATGATCTAATCCCCACTCGAGATCAAAGGAAACTGGGGAATCAAATGGATTGCTGTTCATGATCCACTGGTCACACAGAAACCACTGAAAGAATCTCATGTGTGCTCATCCCAAAGGAATGAGGGATTTAAGTGATGCCCTCATCCCAAAAAGATAAAGAACCATAGGATAAAGAGACATAAGAGTTGGACTGCCTGTTCCATAACGCGAGAGTTGGCTAAGCACGACTGAGATGAACGATATATTGTATTGGAGAGAGAAGAAATGATCCAGCTCTGATAAGAAATCCCGTCTTGGTGACTTCGGAAAGCAGTATCTGGGTGCGACATTCCACCAATTGACGAGATGGTGCTAGCAGTAGCCAGATGTCCATTAAATGGTGTGTGCACAGGCCCAAAGAATGGACGTGACAAGAAGAGATTTCTACGATTCGGCAGAACACACATGGAGTTGATGCTATTTCGAAGGACAAAGCCTTGAACTGCAGCGCCAGATCCTTGTGCACAAAACACAGATAGTGGCAGGACGACTCTGCCAAGGAAATGTGCAGATAGGCATTAGCAGCATCCAACTTGGTCATCTACAGTCCTAGAGAAAAATACAAACACAGAGTGGGGAATAACTCCATCGTGAACTTTGGAAGATCTAGGAATTGATGTAGATCAGAAAGATTGATGACCAGATGCAAATCTCCTGTCTTCTTGGACAAAACAAATAGACAATAATAAAACCCAGGAAGAACTGGAATGACTCTCTCCACTGTCCCGTTAACCAATAAATCTCTGATAGCCATGAAACAATGTTCCAAACTCCAAGGATAAGCGGGAGGTGGAAACACTACAGGTTGAGAGAAATAAAGGTGGTGGAGATGTGAACTCAATGACTAAATCCAAATGCAAGGACTTGTAGTACCCATGAATCCTTGGTAAAGGTTTTCCACATGTCCAGAAATTCTCAGAGCCGAGCCCCACAGACCTTGAAGTAATACTGTAATCACTGCCACCAATGGCAGTGTTATGACGAAGTGAAGGAACCTTGTAGTTATGGGTGGAATCTATTCTGGATACACATGGACCAAGGAGCTGATGTTAGGGGTCAAAAACTCAAAGTGGAGAAGAACTATAAAGTCCCTGTAGGAGCCAAGGAAAGTCGAGAAGTCAACAACAACAGGAACAAATGCAGACAGGAGACATAAACCCTCAAATCCAAAGACTCTGGAATGCCCATAGAAATCAAGGGTTGGAAAAAAGGGCCTCACATATCTCGTAGTGGGCTGCAGCAGGTAAGACGAACGTCCTCTAACAACTCATCTCTATTGAACCAATCCCAACAACATACCAGCCAAGAGAGTAGGGAAAGTGAAGACGCCAACAATTGAACCAAGGTGGATGCTAACAATGGTCCCGACTCCTCATCAAAGTGATGTGGTGATTGCTGAGATGCTTCCAAAAAAGGTGTAGAGATGATAAATATCTCAGTCAGGGTCAGAAGAAAACTGTGATCTATTCAGGTTGACCACAGACTCTGTTCTGGAACTCTACATTTCCAGAAGCAGGTCTATTCACTGAGAGTCTAAGTATGTTTCTACGTGGCAGACAAGGCTTAGCTGGCTCTTCATGTAACTGAGTAGTAAACTACCTTGCATGAAGAAAAATATCAGGGGAGAACTAAGTACTCACCCTCAGACCATCAAGGAAGGTGCAGACTCAAAACCACCCGGAGAAAAAACAAAAACATCACGCATTTGATGTACCAATGAAGGAAAAAGAGCAGGAGGCAGCTGAACCAAACTGACCTCAAGAGGTGCTGGATAAAAGCAAATTTAAAATTCTCCCAAAATTTCGTGCAAGTGCAGCTTCAGAGCCCAGCGCAGAAACACCTCTGGACTAAATACATGTCTCCATCTCACTAAGGATAAGGTCACGGACAGACTCAACCTGAAATGTCTCCAATAATCTGGGAATGCATGCCATAAATCGGTTTGGCAAACACATTTTTTTTTAGTTTTATGAAAATTAAATAGGTAACATGAAGAACACTAAAAGTATCATAGTACTGAGAAACCTGTTAGTGAACGTTTTGTTGAGAAAAAATGTTATCTGAAGGAGGTGCTTATATACAGTACCAAGATAGAGGGCACACTGACATAGCTGGAAAGTGTCACGAGACAGATATCACCAAGGGCAATTAAGCAGTGAATAAAAGACTGGAGTAAATGAGAAAAATGCTTAGATGGGCAAATGAAAAGAAACCCTAAGGGTCAAGTAACAGCTGTAGTGTGAGAGGAGGTAAGTACGTTAAACCCTAGCAGTCGAGTTACAGCTGTAGGGGTGAGAGGAGGTAAGTACGTTAAACCCTAGCAGTCGAGTAACAGCTGCAGTGTGAGAGGAGGTACGTACGTTAAACCCTAGCAGTCAAGTAACAGCTGCAGTGTGAGAGGAGGTAAGTACGTTAAACGCTAGTGGTTGAGTAACAGCTGTAGTGTGAGTAGAGGTAAGTACGTTAAACCCTAGCGGTCGAGTAACAGCTCCAGTGTGAGAGGAGGTAAGTACGTTAAACCCTAACAGTCGAGTAACAGCTGTAGTGTGAGAGGAGGTAAGTACGTTAAACCCTAGCAGTCGAGTAACAGCTGCAGTGTGAGAGGAGGTACGTACGTTAAACCCTAACAGTCGAGTAATGGCTGTAGTGTGAGAGGAGGTAAGTACGTTAAACCCTAGCAGTCGAGTAACATCTGTAGTGTGAGAGGAGGTAAGTACGTTAAACCCTAGCGGTCGAGTAACAGCTGTAGTGTGAGAGGAGGTAAGTACGTCAAACCCTAGAGGTCGAGTAACAGCTGTAGTGTGAGAGGAGGTAAATATGTTTTGGAATTTTTCATTCCACGGGTTAATACTATTGGATGTCATTATGTTTAGTGCAAGAAAAGACTACCACCAATGCAAGTGCTTTTTGATAGTTTTCTTTTCCTTAAGAAGTGTCAACAAAAGATATTCAATTCAGTTGAAATCAATTTATTCCATGTGGTAAAATGTAATCATGTAATAGTTATATCAATATATATAAACTGAAAAACAACAAATCTATACTTACACACGTTCCTTTCTTCATATATGTATTTCTTGTTCATGTTCTTATCTTCGAAATATTTCTTTCAGTCAATCCACGGAGGAAGTCCCCTTTTTTGTTGTGAAATTGCCCCTAAAAATATTTTTATTCTTAATAATGTTTCTGTTAGATTAATCATTTGGCACATATTAAGACTGATGGATTGATATGAAATATTAGGAATTAAAAAACCATCCAACTGAATAACCATTTAGATATACATTTTTGTTTCTACAGTTAACCATTCAAACGATACAAAATGTGACAGACAGACATTTGGCAAAATGTGTAGTGAACACTATATACCAACTCATTCCTAAGCATATACTGAACACTAACACTGGGTTAGCTACAAAGAACACTATTCACTATATGCTACAAAACTAGATACAAAGTTTCCTAGAAAGTATACTAAAACTAAGCACCAATCCAATGGAAAATTGGACAAAATGTTATTATTTCTTTGTTTTAATGTAACCCACTATTGCTGATTGTAAACTAAATAATACTCAAAACATATACATTAGAACTATCAATCCTTGGTCAACAGATCATATGTCTAAAAACATATATATTAGAACTATCAATCCTTGGTCAACAGATCATATGTCTAAAAACATATACATTAGAACTATCAATCCTTGGTCAACAGATCATATGTCTAAAAACATATAC
>NW_013672422.1:0-11272 GCF_000517525.1 Limulus polyphemus
GCAACAATATATATATTAGTAAACTAGTCCCTAAGTACGCTTGCAGAGTGAATCAGTCAGTGCACTCATGTACTTGAATTGTACTGTTTACTGCATGTACTGGGTAACTCTGTAAAGGTAAATGTGTTTTTTGCATTAGTCTTAGACAATATAGCTTTGCATTTTCCTAGGCCTACATTGTTACAAAAGTGTTCAAGTAAAGAAAGCTTGTAAAACCATCAAGTAAGAAATAAACTAATTTGTTGTTTATAAGGACTGGACTTTGAATTATTGTCATCAGATAATTAAGAGACCTGGAAATAAAAGAATAACATTACAACCAATATCATGATGCCCATTTCTACGTTGGATTTATTTTTGTACTTCTTCAGTTTTATAATTAAAATCTTCATGGACTTCTTGAATTCTATTGTTTTAATCAATCTGTCTATCTCAAGTAGCTTCATTGATCTTGTTACTGATTAGATTTATTTTTGTTTTTCTCTTTAGATATTATGTCTCTTTCTTTTAACTCTTCTTTTCATTTTAGTTTCAACCTTCTAATTTTCTGTCTCTTTCTTCTAACTGCTCTTTTAAATTTAGTTTTATCCTTCTTATCTACTGTCTCTTTGTTCTTGTTCTTTTAATTTCCTGTCTCTTTCTTCCACTGCTTCATCATTTTTAACAATTCTTTTATCTTTTGAGTTCGTGTTTTCATCTTGAAGTTTGAAATATAATCGAATTTCTATAATAATCTAACTTCTGACATAAGCAAGTTCTGTAACGTGTTATGTCGTTTGAATGGTTATTTTAGATTATTTGTTAAGAATAAGATTGCGTCCACTTCAGGTAACATGGACAAAATAGTTACTTCTTCCTTGACGTTTGTTACAAGTTACTTTCACTTGTACACAGTTATAGGCCTAGGTTTAACAATAACCTTTTCACTTTCAGCAGAAACTGACCAGTTAACTTAAAAGACTACAAACATTGAATATACACGATAACTCACTAACTCATCTGAATTCCCATTAACTAATGAAATAAATACTTTACTGGCTGACTGTCACTCTCACACCAACTAAATGATTAGTCGAATTATAAATAATTTTCCTATCTGGATTTTAGTGCAATTTACTAGATCTTAATCTGAAGCGCCTTCTAGCTAACATCTAAATTAAATAATTTCAAATATAGTTTACATTGAACCTTCAATTCATCTTTTCATTATGCCGCAAAGCTATATCCTTACCATTTCATAACTCCCGGGATTTTGTGTTCGTGTTTCGATGGACTCTACTTTTTGTAAATAAACGGTTGTCTATTCATACCTTCAACTTTTGGTCTGACTTTGGATGACATTGCTGAATATGATGCTTATCTCACTCAATACATACTTGTGATCCATCCCTACTGTTATCTTCCCTGCTTATGATCTTTCATTGAGCCTCCTTAAGTAGAAGTACGGATTTTCCTAACAGCTTAAGAACCACCCCATTTTTCCGATTTCTAAGGATGACTTGAAACAATTGGCAACAGTGATACTCTCCAGATTCTTCATGTTTGTTTTTTTTACGAATAATTCGACTTTTTAGCTATATTTATTCTTTTACACATTTTGAGTCAAAAAGGGATAATATTTATATTTTTGATAATACTCTTCAACTATTATATTTTGTTACAAAAAAATGAAATAGCTATATTTAAATAAATAAATAAAATGACGCAGATGACTTTGCTGCTTTGCATTATAAGCCCGAAACCCATAAAAGAATCAAACAATAGGATATTCTTTGCTTAAATGAAGAAAATTGAAAACAGCCTTTTTTATCTCATAGAACAAATAAAAGTTTAGTTGTTTATTATTATTATTATTTTGCTACCCTTACAGGTGTTTTTTGTGTTACCATTATTTAACTCCAGTGTTAGAGGGCGCGCTGATGTACACACTCTTGTTCACGAAGTTTTAGTAACTCGTCGTGGTTACTGGCAAATACAATCACCAGTCTAATTATTAATGGTTTATCTTTTATTGTTTTTTGTTAATTAATTACCAATTGTTAACTAGTTTTCATTGTATATTTAGGCTAATGTTATAGTTTTGTACGTTTTAGATTGCTTCCCACAGTCAGATATGAAGTTGGGACAACTACAGTGCAGACTACAGCTATGTCATAAGTTATAACTATAAGTTACAAAAAAATCTGTAGCAAATATTAGTTGAGTTACTACACACTTTTTCCCAAAGAAAGTTGATGTTAGGTAAATAAAATTGTGAGATGGCGAATCCCATTTTTATTTTATGGTTTTGTGTACCGTCCATTTATTCTTTCTGTCGTTTAGTTCACCTATGAATTTTTACTTTATAATAAAGCGCCAACTTACTTTCCAGCTAGAGTGCGATGAATTTGATTTTAAGTGTGTGTATTATGAAGCAGACACAAGCATCCCCTAGCGGTGAAATATTACGTAAATAAGCTAGTTACATGAGATGTAACCTTACCTTGTAACCACTAATATGATTAGATAAAAACCCATCTTTTATATTGAACAAGTTAGTTCACAAGATACGGTTAGAAGTAGAATGAGTTATTGATGATTATTGCTCAACATTACTGTTGATCTCGAGAAGTGGTTTAATTTTGTAATATTGTTTTTTCAGAATTGGATTTTTTTTCACCTTTTGACCCTTTTTTCTTCTGATGACTTTATTTATTGAAAATAATAACATTGACATTTATGTTGTATTGTTTATTAACATTTTTATCAGGTTCTGGCCAGGCCTGGATTTACTAACTGTTTTGTTTTTTTTGTAAGTGATAAAATGTGTATACCAATTGTTTCAAAATTTTATTTTGGATTTCTGTGGTTTTTTGTTTGACCCTAGTCATAGCAGTATTTGTTTTAGTCCATTACAGAACTTGTGTCAGTTTTAATATAACTAAGAATAACTTCCAATCAGAAGAATATATCTACTTAGATCAAAACTATTAAAGTAATAATCAACCTGGCCATCAGTATAGCTAATTAAATATACTTTTCTTACATTTTTTACTAATATAAAGAATTAGAATGCATTATGTCATCAGTTGGGTATTTTAGCTGCTAACAATATTTTTGGCCATAATGCCAGTAATAACTCACAAATTTTGGTCTGCTAAGGAGAGTTATGTTAGTCCAAAATGCAAAACAATCTTATAATGAATTTATAATAATAAACTACAAATTAAAAGATAAAGTACTTACATTTGATATACTAATTAGTATAACCAATATTACTAAGGAAAGCAATGAGAATTAAACAAAATAGCATAGTTTAATTTAGAAACCCACACATACTAGTTCTTGTCTTGAACCATAGTTGATATATATTTGTTTGGAATTTTGCTCTTTCTATAACATCACCTTTTATGAAAGAGAACTAATTATTGCACCCTGTTATACAACACAACATTTTGACACAACATGGAACCTATTGACCCATCTTGGCTGTTCCATCCTCTAAACTAAATTGAAATAATTTTTAAAAACATCTTAAAGCTAACCCTTATCATTCATATACTGGACAAACTTTTTCTTAAACTGTACTGCCTCTTCAATATCTGCAAGCAAACAGCCCTGTTAGAAAAATGAAACTGTCTTAGCTGAAGACGACTCCTACCTTGCCTAAATTTATATTTCTGTCCCCTAGTCTTACTATTCTCACTGTTAAATATGAAAAAAAGATGATGCATCAACCCCATCAAATCCCTTTATAATCGTCATCAAATCCCCCCTAACTCTTCTTTTTTCAAGAGAAAACAATTTTAGATTTCAGCCTCTCCTTGTATGACAACCCCTCCATCCCAAGCATCATTCTAGTACCACTTCTCTGAACCTTTTCCAACAATTTAATTTCTTTCCTTAGGTAAAGAGCCCAAGACTGAACAAAATATTCCAAATGTGGCCAAACCAGTGACCTATACAAAGAAATTATAACTTCTTTTAGACTTGTATTCAATATTTCTGTACACACAACCTAAAATCCTATTTGCCCTACCACTAGCTACAGCACATTGCTTGGATGGCTATAGGGACTGATCAACAATTGCACCAAGATCCCTTTCCTTCATAATACTATTAAGGTTATTCCCATCCAAATTATCTTGCATTTATTATCATTAAAACCCATCTGCCATTTATTTGCCCAACTCACTAAATAAATTAAATCTTTTTGTAAAGCATCAGCATCCTCTTCACAGCTAGCAACACCCAAGACCTTAATATCATCTGTAAATGTAAGTAATTTATTGACTATTCCTTCATCTATGTCATTGATGTAAATCAAAAAGAGCAAAAGTCCTAAGACAGCCCTGAAGTACCCTACTTGTGACATTAATCCAGTTGGACTGAACTCCAATTGTAACAACCTCTGCTTTCTTACATCCAATTTTCTAACTTATCCCTCACACCTGTAGATATTTTTTACAAGCCTTTTATGTGGCACCTTGTCAAATCTTTCTGAAAATCCAACTACACCAAATGTACAATGTAAGGCAAGATTTTCCCTTAGTGAAACCATTCTTGAGTATCCAATAAAATTCTAAACTTTGTTAAATAACTTTGTAAAGCATCTTTTAACAGACTTTCCAAAACTTTTCCCACAACTGATGTAAGAGTAATGGGTCTATAATTACGGAGATAAATTTTATCATTTCCCTTAAAAAGCATTAGCTAACTTCCAATCCTCTGGTACCTGTCCACTATTCAAGGACTGACAAAAAATAGTAGTAAGTGGTTCACGTATACAATTTTTAACCTCCTTCAAAACCCTTGGGGAAATATTATCTGACCCAGGAGCTTTATCTTTTTTTTTCAAACTTCCCAAATTTTTCTTAACCAGCTCAGAATTAAAGCAGTCCTCTTGTTTAATCTCATTTCCATTTATCAGCTGTTCAAGATGTGGAATACAGTATAAATTGTTGTTAGTAAAAAATCAAAATTTAATAATCCAGCCATCTCTTAATCATGAAATACTAGCCTTCCTTTATCATCCCTCAAGGGTACTACCTACCATCCTAACATTTTGTTTACACTTAATGTAGTTAAAGAAATCTTTACTGTTAATTTTTACATTTGAAGTCAACCTTTTTTCATATATCTTTTTTGATGTTCTAATGCTCTGTTTCACCAACTTTCTTGATCTTCTAAATCATCTGTCATACCAATCAATTTAAATTTCTTAAATTTATTATGCTTTTCTATAATTCTATCTCTTAAATGCTTTGTGAGCCAACTTGGTTTTTTTACTTTCAGCTACCCTTTTCTTTCTAAAGGAATATGTTTTTAATATTTAAAAATTTTCCACGTCTGATTAGTGTCTCCAAATGACTCAGCTGCCCAATTCACAGCAGATAATTATTGTTGCATCCCTTCAAAATTTGCTTTTTAAATTTGTAACCAAAATATCATTATTCCTTATCTCCATGTGCAGCAAAACATCGAACCTAATAGAGAAATGATCACTTGCACCCAGATGTTCCCAAATTTCCACCCTCTCAATCATTTCTATATTTGAAGTTAACAATAAATCTAAAATAGATTTGTTTCCAGTAGGTTCCTTCACTAACTGCTGAAGAAAGCCATCCTGAACAGTTTCCAAAACCTTTCTCCCTCATGGTTTAACTCTAGCATTTCCCAATCTATATGGCTGAAATTAAAATCCATCATAATTATGACTTAATCTCATTGTAAAGTTTCTCACTAATTTCATCAAAATCATTTGGTGGTCTGTAACAAATATCCTCAACTTCAACAGGACGTAACTCACATTTTACTTATAAAACCACTCCTCCCCTCTTTAGTACTCTATCTCTATTAAATAGCCTTTAACCCAGTATGTCAAGAAAATCACCTACATTTAATCATGTTTCAGTTATTCCCATTATATCAAAATCCTCCATTCCTACCAATACTCTAAAATCATTTATATTATATTTACTGTTCTTCTAGCATTACAGTAGTAACAATTGAGCCTATCCTTATAACTACTGCTATACTAATTTGATATGCTAAACGTTTCTCTGCCTCTTATACTTTTTGCATTTAGTTCTTCCTAGTCCTCACCATTGTCTAGTCATAGTTTATAACTTCCCTTACAGCTGAGTTAATAGCCTTAGCAAACAAGCCAGCCCTTACCCTATTTAAATGTAAACCGTCCATTCCAAAAACTCCCTTCTTCCACTGAACTGATCCCACAAGTCCAACCAGCCAATCTGCTCATCCTTACTTACTAACCTAAGCCTAGCATTTAGCACTAGTGACATACTTATAACTTTATTCTCACAGTTAATTCTGGGCAGTATCTCTGACAAAATTAAGTTATGGCCTTTTTACTTAAATGTCTTTATCAACCCCTTGTATTTATTAATTAGCTTCTCTGACTTATCTTTCTCTACATGCACCACAAAAACTGCATCATTGCTAGCCTCCTTTATTATATCTCCTGCTCTGTCAGTTATATACCTGTGCTCATGGGTAGCATAATCTGATTCTTTTCTCCCTTACTCCACAGACTATTCTATCCTAACTATGACAAATCCATATGTTTTGTTTAAACTCTGTTGGATTGGGAACATTAACTTTCTCAAACAAAAACCAGTAATTATGCAAAGTGATAAATGAAACATAGAATAATAACTGACATGTCCATCACAACTAGCTAAACTTAATTTGTTGTTTGTCTGAAATCTTTCATCACCAACCTGAAGTAACTATTCCCTGAAATAAACACATAGAGATAGCTACAGGAATAAATAAATAGCACCAGTTTTAACTAGAAAACATGATAAACCTCTAGAAATTTGAAAAATCTACAAAAATAATACATTGTTTGTACAGTTAAATGATCCAAAGTGTAGAAATGAAAGTTTTAATGAACTTGTAATAATCTATAGAACTTGTAAATCCATAATCTTGAGTAAAAGTGTTGCTGATTTTTCCATGTAATTGAATGAGTTTTGTGCTTAACTTTTGCAGTGAGAAGTCTTGGTTATGAAAAATGTAAGTTTATGGGATCTATTCACAAAATCTTGTAATGATGAACAAATTCTGTTGTATCTAACAAACTGAGAGTGGTAAACATCATAATATAACTTGTTTGGAATATTCATATTTGGGAATGGAACATTTATAACTTCAAAGTTGAAAGGTTCCATTTTATTGAAATGTTAAATGTTGGAACACAATAAATTTAAATTCTAAAGATGTGCACTTACTATTAGATAAAGTAAGTGCTTCTTCTTCATTTTCCATGAACTTGATATCCAACAAAGCATCCTGCTCATCATCAGAAATTCGTTCAACCTTAACCTTTAATACTTCCATGGTTACATTGGTGTGTCACCATTCATATTCTTATCTAAAATTTGCAGATAAATTACAAAGAAACTGATTAAGAATGAGAACTTGTATCCTTCTAAATAGTTGTTAGTTTAACAAATAAATTATCAGAAGATAAACATTATCCTAACAACTTTCATGTCAATCCATAAATTTGCTATTACCAAGAAACTGTCAATTATGATAGGTAATGGTATGAAATATATTAGAGCATTTAAAACAATATTATTAAAGTGAGAACAGATACCAATCCATGTATAATCATTGGTAATTCCATTGAATGTAGAGAGAGATTTGATGCTATACAAGTAAAAACATTTGATTTCAGTAATCTTTACACTAGTCTTTGTTTTTGTAAAATTAAAAATAGTCTTTCACTAAGGATTTCAGGGCTATTTACTGAATCGGGTAAATTAATTTTGTACATCAGTAAACACAAAACTTTCTACAATAATGTCACTCACAAAAGCCACCACATTTTCAAATTAAATGCATTTTTTTAGGCCAAGAAATTTTTTACCTGATAATACATTTGTGAAATATAGTCCATAAATCTTCAAATGGATATAGGGAATTCTAATGGGAAGTAACTTCAGCCCTCAAATTTCAGATCTGTATTTATTTGGACTAGAGATTTCATATTCTACAAACCTTACTAGGATAAATTATAGTAAAGCCTTGCACACCAGTGAGCTTGCATGATAATAGATAATATTACAATACCAAATTATCAGTTTTCCAAGACACATCCTTATAAATTTATCCACCAGAGTTCATTCCACAACAAAACCTTCTATTAGAAACAAAGAAAACTATCTAAGTTTGAATATTATCATCATTAATCACTGCCAAGGTTTTTTCTTTTAACAAAATAGTTGTATCCACATATTTGAATTTTTCACCATTAATTTGATTGGAAATACTCTAATTAATATATAAGGTATTTATAGTTGTTAAAAAAAACGCCTTACCAGGTGTTGACAGTGGGTTAATCTTTTAACTCAGTTAGTACAGCATTGACTTAATGTTCAAGAGATCTCACTCACAGATGATGCAGAATAAGATTACAAAAAGCCTTTAGTTTTAGATCTACCATGTTGCAGACTAAACAATAGGCCAGAGAAGACATTCTGATTTTACTACTAAGGCATCCGCGGGACAAAAAATCAAATTAATTTACAAACATCAAGTTATATACAAAATAAATTAAGATAAATGTGTAGATATGTGGTAGTCTGAGTTTTTAAAAACTGAATGACTAGTAAACTCTCTAGCTCAGCCGGTAAAGCAACCAACTGTCATACAAGATGTTTTGACTTTGATATACAGCTAGAAAATGCAAGAAACAGATTACTAAAAAGTAAAACTGGCACCAATTAGTGGTTGTCATGTGACCCTGTTCAAAGACAAGACCTACTTGTGAGAGGATAATAAAAAAAAAACTGTCAAAAGCTTAATTTGACTCCTTCACCCTTCCTGCATCAAATCTTCCTTCATATCTTTCACAGAAGAATTTTATTAGCTTATTGTACTTTTATTCTTATATATATCGTTTTTAAACTTCCCAATTTTTTCTTAACCAGCTCGGAATTAATGCAGTCATCTAGTTTGATCTAGTTTCTATTTATCAACTGTTCAAGATGTGGAATAGTGCTTAAATCGCCGTTAGTAAAAACCGAAGAAAAGGCAAATTTAATAACCCAGCCATCTCATAATCATCAAATACAAGCCTTCCTTTATCATCCTTCAAGGATCCTACCCCAATCCTGAGATTTTGTTTACCCTTAATGTAGTTAAAGAAATCTTTAGTGTTAATTTTTACATTTTCAGCCAATCTTTTCTCATACGTTCTTTTTGATGTCATAATTTCCTGTTTCACCAACTTTCGTGATCTTCTAAATCTCCTGTCATACCAGTCAATTTAAATTTCTTAAATTTTTGGTGCTTTTTTTTGTTTTATCTCTGAACATTTCAGTTGGGACGAAATGGACAACAGAACAAATGACGCTGCTGAAGACGTGCCACCTGAAGAAGCCACTGTCAAAGAAGAAACTCTACTCAGTTTTGAGAAGGGAAACGGTGAAGCTCTTGATGAAGTTACTACCACTGATGTGACTGTTACTGACGATAGGACATTTTTTGATGATGCAGATGAACCCCACGTGAAGCAGAAGCCAACGAGACGGAGACCAGTACGGAAGAAGATACGTCCCGTAAAATTAAGAGACTTTGTTGAATTGTAATTGTGTGTTTGTAATTCTGTACATTTTAATTAAGTTATTGTTAATTGTTATTGGTTTAATGTAAGTGGTTATTGTTTGGGACGAACAATATTAAGGAGGGGCAGTGTTGCGTCAGTGAGGTCACGTGACTAGTGTCACGCCACCTGCTTTCTAGAAATATCCTGTTCCTTCGTGAATGCCCTAGCATTTACTGGATTGGGGGTAGTCTGGTGTATATAGGATGGTCACAACGTGACGGGACAATGTGTGAAGGTAATGAGTAATTGAACTGCAGTCAGAGAGAGACGTATTGTTGAAGTCGAGCGTAAGACGTGAATTATAGTTTGTTATAGCGCGACTGTTGAAGTTGAGTGTATCGTAAAGTTGTATTCGGAAAGAATAAACCAGTTTTATTTAAGAAAGGACTTGTGTCGCTAAAGTTTCGTCGGAACGAAGTTACGGAAAATTAACTAACGAACGGAGACGTAACATTATGTTATATTTTTAGTAACCCTTCTCTGAACACTTTTGAATAATTAAACATTCTTTCTTAGATAAGGGGGCCAAAACAGCATAAGATACTCTAAGTGAGACCTAACTAGGGATTTTTATAAAAAGATAACTACCTTTAAATAGTTTTTATAGCTCTTAGTTCTAATTGGAGGACAGAAACCACATTCAATAAATAAGACAAATAACTTTAAACAATTGTTTATCTTTTTTTTTAATTTTGTCTCTTTGTTTGTTTGCTTGTATTAGAGCAAAGCCACACTTGGTTCTCTGCTATGTACACTTCGGGGAATCGAACCCTGAATTTTAGCATTGTAAGTCCGTAGATTTACCACTGTTCCACCGAGGGTAAGAATTTGCCTAAAGCTACAGCTTAAGCCGACGGCTTATTTTTGAGTGTTTTCAATTACTATCATTTGTAATCAGTTTTATAACTTGTGATGCTCAAACATCCTTGAAAAAGGCGTAAGCTGCAACGTCGGGCAAAATAAACATTTCTCTGGAGTTGTTTGTCGTCTTTGTTGAAGATAATTACCTCTATTGACTTGTAAGCTTTGCAACTATACTTAGCCCGAGTTCACAAACACGCTGATCTTCTAGAAGCTGTCAGCCGTGTCCTTGTTCACAATTTGTTTGTTTGTTCTTAAGTATGAGCTGCATAATGGATTATCTGGGTTGTGCCTGGCGCAGGGATCGAACCACAAATTTAAGTGTTATAAACCCTGAAAGCTTACCTGCTGAGCTACCTGGGAGGCAGTCGTTCCAAAAAATATATACATAATCATAACTTAATGAATGTCTTATGATTCGCCATTTTTAACAGTTTTATAAAATATTCAGGGCTGGGCATGATATGTAGTTAATATGTCCAGATTGTGAATCCGTTCGTGTCCCATTGCTTCAAAATCCGTCTCGGAATTTGGTGCCATGGGTGCCCTATAAAGATGGCAGATAAATCCAAGTATTCGGTGAGACAAGAGCTGGAGGTGGGTGTTGTTGTCTAAATGCCCTTCTTTTAGTCTGTGAGCTAAAAATCATGAACGGCTATGCGCAGATAGCCCTTAAGCAGCTTTGCTCAAACTTCTAAAAAATAAAAAAATTAAAATAAAGTATCTTCGTAGTGATGAGTGGCGCTAGAAGTTGTTGTAAACCCAGGTGACTTGAGAAGGGGTGTGTTATTT
>NW_013672422.1:12231-16488 GCF_000517525.1 Limulus polyphemus
GTATATTTTACATCCATCTCCATATCTTTTTGAAGCTATGTTTAACAACATACCTTTTGTAAAGTGATAGGAACTTTCAAGTGACAAAACAATCACATCACAACATTATCCTTCAAATGTTTTATAGACAATTTGCAGGTTTCAGAATTTTGCTTATAGTTTTTTATTAGCTGATACTTCATTTGTGATTAATATGTATGTTTCAAAGCAATATTTGTTTTAACAAATGAGTGCTGAAAGCTGGCTTACAGTAGAAAATTAGGCTTAGTTACAGTGCACACCTACAGTAAAATACATTTGGATGATTTGAATTTGACCTTAAGGTCCCAAGCATATAAGTATTATGTCACTTTTGTGATAGCTTTAAGTGTTTTATGTAAATAATTATCTTTTTAAATGGGCAAACTAAGCGTATAAAAAGTGAAATTTATATTATTTCAAATGTTTCAGTTATGTAAAGTAAAATTTTGTGTAAAAATGGATAAAAAATTGGCTTGCTAATTTATTTGAAAATTTTTTACACTTTTGTCCATCATTTATACATAGATAAGAATTTCTTATGATACTAATTTTGTTTGTCAATATAAACAGTAACACTGGGCTTTTGTAGACCTTTATATCAAAGGATTGTTTGAAAAGCCCTTGAATTTAACTTGCTGTTGAAAAATATTTAATTATTGATATCTTGCTATGAAAATTGCCAAAATGTTCTTGAATACAGTTGTAGCTGTATATTTTTGTGTATCAGGCAAGCAGTAGCACTACTTATGTAGTGATGGCTCGCATTGTTCATTGAAATAGTATTTTAAATATTTCCTCAATATATAACTTTACAGTACTATACAGTATTTCCTTGTATAACAATATCTAGTCACAATTTCTGTCAATATCAAAGCAGAAAGTTTTTATTACATGATAACTCAAAACCAAACAATGGTGTCAACCAAATTCATTGAAGTGACATAGTTTCAAATAAAGTATCTGCTTTTATAAGTATTATTAACTAGTAGTAATTAAAAGAAAATCATAATTCTAGTGTAAGCAATGTTATCATTACACCTTGAAGTTAGTTTTTACAGAAATTTGGTGTTCCATTTAGCAATATATGTATATTCAATCACAATTGAGTTTAATTTATCCTGTTTTTGTCTGTTAACATTCTGCTACACTGTGTGCCTGTGCTATTATGCAGATATGATGCAAATGCCATCCATACTATCTTATTTACATTGTTTTTGATGGATTGATATTAGCCATCCCTACATTTACTTCCTTTTTTATTAAAGTCTTTTACTTTACTCTTTACTTGAACTCAGATGTACTTATTCATAATTTACAGTTACCAATTTTTATGTATAATTTTTTAAATTATGAATAAACTGTGACTTGCAAAATCCTTAGTTAAAAAAAAAGACAATATTTAAATATGCAAGTATAAGCAACTGACCTATGTTAGTAGTGTTGGTGCTTCTTGGTAAGTGTAATTACATTCCTTAGTAGTGATAGTGCTGCTGGATATATGTAACCTTCATTAGTGGCATTAGTGTTTCTGAGTGAGATGGAGTAACCTTCCTCAATACTCAAATATACTTGTCCTTTAAGAACCCTGGTTGTCTTTGTGTATGAGAATAACAATTGTTTTGCCGAGCTCCGTCATCATGGTGTAATTATATTGTTAAATAATTCTTTCCAATGATCTTGAGTGACCAATTAAAACCAAGTTATTGACCCCAACTATGGAGCTTTAATTACTTTGAAATCAAAGATAACAGAACCCTTAGAAATGGATGTTAAGAAGTAGAATTGGTAGTGAGATGATAAAGCCAAACATCTTGTAAAAAAAGTAATGTTTATATTTGTGTGGGCAGTTATAATAAAATAAAGGCTCAGCTAATTGTACAATATAAATCTTATAATTTACCAGAGTAGTCTATATAAACACATTACAAGTAGAATGTTTAAACACCAATAGTGCATATAAACATGTTACCCATAGTGTCTATAAAAACACAATTAGTGTGTATAAACACTATCAGATGCTGCAACTCTAACACAAGTTTAGGCAGCTAGACCTAATAACATTCACTTGCATCATTAGAACTAGGCTAAAGGGACAAGTTACAAGATATATTTAGGTAAGTAAATGAATTTACCTGATAAATAAATTTAAATGCTGGTAAATACTACATATAATTAGGTTATAAGGTTCTAATCTAACTAAACTGTTGAGGTCATGCAGCGATATGTAATAAATGTCAACTTAACCAGTAAGAGGTAAAGGTCACTGATCATGCTGAAGCTGTTTGGTATATTTTGTTAAATTACAAACTGGACATATATAAAAGGTTTGTTGTAGTCCTTACGAAGTTTTATTAGAAAAGAAAACTAAAGTTCAATACAATATAAAGCAGCAAAATGACAGCAGAGGTTAACTATAGATATTCTTTGTATTAGCTGAAAGACATGTTTGGACAAAACTTTTCTTAATTTCATTGATCTATTCACAACAGAGACTGTATTAAAAGTCATAAAAGTATTGAACTTAACCATAATATTGGCTGGAGTACAATTCCTGATTTTTTATTGTAGTTAGAAATTTGGAGAAAAGTAGCATTTCTCTATTTATATTTAGCAAGTGTGTATATGTAATAAAGACTATACATGTATTATTGATGTGCCATTTCATTGTGTGGACATATGTCATTGTGATAAAGTATATTCAGTTACATTACACATTTATCTATAGGAGAAGCTGTTTCCTTAGAAGAAAGATCTTCATATACAATTTGTGAGTTTGGTATCACAAAACAGGAGTGGGAGGAGAATTATAATGAAGTGCCAGAGAAAACTGAGGTAACATATCGTTTAATGGTGATGATATACCAACAAGATATTTAGTGAAAGGGTAATGAATCTTTGCAGGTAACTATGTGATGATTGTACCTTTGCTTGTGAAATTATGATAGATAACAAATGTGCTGGCTAGTGCTGTTAATTGTTTGTTTTTATTACAAGCTTTTTCTGATGTTTCTTGATGTATTGATGTCTCTATAAATATGGGCATCATAGACTACCTGTTTTCAAGAATAAAGATGATTTGTATAGCGGAAGTTGCCAAGAAAGACAGAAAACACATCACTACACCTGTCATTAACAAATGATACTCATAACACTTGATAAGATGGATAATAAAGAAGACAAAAATAAAATTATATACAGCCAAAGGTCTCTTTATAAACAAATAGAGGCTATGTAAATAGCATAAAGGCAAAACGTTATTTAGAAGCCACTACACAATATGATCACAGTATACACCAAACTACCTAGAGACCCAATGGAGAGGAAAAATGCTTTCCAATACGATACCTTACCTTTGCTTACATAATGGATTTCCTCAATTTGTGCTATCTTCTATATATACAATATATATTCCTCTTCTATATACACAATTTTTGCTCACCACTAGCCTTGAAGCTTACACCTTACATCACATGTTGTATAGCTGCATTGTTGCATGCAAATGAGCATGCGACAACCCTCCACCAATAGAAGAGTGACAAATCCTTCTAGCACAGCTGACTCACTCTATACTGTAGAGCAAAATAATCAGTTTTCTATTTGGCACTTGAGTGTAATGATTTGTATTTTTTTTGCTCATGAACTTTTCAAATTTAGACATTTTCAGTGGAAGTATCTAGGCCTTGCCTATTGCATATATCGCCAATCTTGCACACCAGTTAATATGTTACACCAATCTCATATTTTCTTTTTATAGAACATACACTTACTTGTACGTTGTACTCTGGGGCTTGTATTTGATCTACAGATGAATGATGGAATAGTGTAATTTACTTCTGTACTTCAATTCCATATCACTGTATTTCAATGGGCGGCTTTTAAAAGTTAAAAGTGCAAGCATAACACACACAAATAACGTAACACTGTGTCGTATTTACTTAACGTAGTGCAGTTGCGCTATATCCTAGGGGAGGGCATAATTATTAATTAATAGGCATTATAGGCCAGAGGAAATTTTGTGCCCCTTCATACCTGCACCCGGGGGCAACTGCCCCTCTCTTGCTATGCCACTGATGTCTTCATAGATCTATTTACAATCAGCCAATACAATTACAAACCACTACATTAGGCCTATAATGTTTACTCATGTCTTACACCAACTAATGTACTAGACTTTAGGCCTAATTGCAGTTATAACTTTATTTCTAGACCCTAGGTCCATCATCATACAAATTGTAG
>NW_013672422.1:17488-29519 GCF_000517525.1 Limulus polyphemus
AAAGACTGTAAAATGTTGATAAATAAAAGAACACAGACCGATTTTCCTGAACCAATGGTTGCAACTGATTTACTAACATTTATAATTTCATACAGTGAAGATGTTTTCCCAAATTTAAGAATTGCATTGCAGATTTTTTTAACAATTGGGGTTTCTATTGCTAGTTGTGAAACATCCTTCAGCAAGCTGATATTGATTCTTACATACTTGAGAACCTCAATGACTCAAGAATGACTTAGTAACTTGGAAATATTTTAAAAGTATTGAAAAAAATGTACTTCATACCTTAAATTTTGATAGTTTAATTGATGCATTTGCAGCAGCAAAAGCATGAAAGGTTCATATAATGTAACCATGAATACCAGAATGCTACCTGTACAAGATCTAGTTAAGTATATGTACAGTTTTGTAAACTTATAAAATTTGTTATTTGTAAATTTAAGTAGTATTTTATCAATCTGTTTTATAATCCATGTACTCCACAAGTGACTGGCTTCTCATATAAAACATATGTTTCAAAACTCGGGATATAACAGACATTTATTCTGCATGCTTGAAAGATTACTCTAGCTATGTGACTTTGAACAATACTGGATGACATAAATATCAAAATGGTTTACAAATTATGTAAGTACACCTAGTAGGCTATACTTCATTAGTTCCAGGTGATGTTATATTGTGACTTTATTTTAGGCCTGTGTAAAGCGGTAATTAATTCTTTATGTTATTGTCATTAAGTGGGTAATGAGTCACAAAACAAATAATCAAAACATTTCAGAGGTGGGGGTTGCCAAAAGTGTCTTTGCCCTTGGGTGCTGGGAACCCTTGCTACACCACTGGAAGACATTATTCCACAAGTATCCATAACTTCCATTTTGTCTGGTGTGAAACAACATGACTTTGTTCATGCTAGCCTACCAACTATATTGCCATTAGGTTTGTCTTTGTCTGTTGGGAGAGGTGATGACTTTTGCTTGGTGGATGGTGGAGACTTTCATGTGCCCTGAGCCTTCTTTTGTCCCAGACATACATCTGCTTATATTTCTTGTTCATGATGAAAGAGCTATTGTCGGTTTTTTCCCACCTATATTTCACTCATCTCATAACTATATTGTCTTGATTCTACCTCAGCTTTTTTTGTAATTTTGTGATTAGGTTTCTCGGTATGTTTTTTACATATTCAATTATTTTTACCACTACTTTGGGGCATACATTATTCATCCTCCTTTCCCTTGGGTTATGCTCGTTTGTGACACCTGAAAAGGACTGTATGTTCTCTGGATCGTTGCTTGGGATTCATTTTCCTCATCCATTCTCCTTCCTTACTAAAATACTTCACCTGGTGACTTGATAAAACTACTGTCATAGTGGGCATTCTTCTTCTTGTCATCTAGGTCTCCTTCTGTTTCATTGGTGCCACAACATATTGTCCCTTCATGTCCATCTCTCAGAACTTTTGGCAGTACATCGAATTTTGGATTTTTTTTAGGATGGCTTGTAGACATCTCTAGTTGAGGATCATATCTTGAGGCCTGCTAAGATACTACCTATGGACTGGTCCCTCATCCCTCTGGTATTCAAGCTGCTGTGCTCTCATCTTGACATTTTTGCCACTCTTCTCAACATCCTACTTCTTTCTTTTCTGGTTCCCTGTTCCTCATCCCTCAGCTTTATTTGGGGATGTATTCCATCAGAACTGGTCCAACTTTTTTCTTCATGCCTACCCTCCTACTCTTCTTCTCCCTCATGAGTTCCCACATTCTATACACTCCATGCTGAGTCCTCTTAGTAACTCCTTATTGACTAGCTCAGCCATGCTATTGGACCTTTTCCTAGCCTTTCTTCTTTCTCTACCTCTGTCACTCTCCCTACTTTTTAAACTTTACTCCTCCCTCTCCCATCTATCAGTGTCATCTCTCTGACTTCACATATTGGTTTGATCAGATCCCTTGCAAGATGGTTTCAGACTCTCTTCATGTATAACCTTTCTTGTTCAGTTTGTTCTTCCTCTCTCATTGTCTATCCATGAGAATGGCACATATTCCATAGTTGGTCTGTGCATCATATCTTTTGTCCATTCCTTTCCTTCTATTCCCCATTCTTCAGCATTTTTTGTTGGTTGTTCAAATGAGGCTTACTGCTTTCAACCATGGCTGGTTACTTGGCAACTCTACCTAATACTTTCAGGTTTTGTTATTATTTTTTATATATTCTTCTCTCCTGTCTATATGCTTTTTGTTTGTTTTGCCACCTTTGTCCTCCTCCTTGTACAGTCCTTCCTGCTTTGGACCTGAATATTCTTCTCCTTGCCATTACCCTTCTTCTCTTTGACCATTTAGTCTCGTGTTCTTTGTACCATCTTTTGCTGATGTCTTACTTATTATTTTTTACCAGTGTTTATAGATGTGGTGTGTATGCCATTGCTGCTTCCTATATTTTTTTTCCTTACATTTCTCAATATTATTCTTATTTCCATCCAAATGATTTCCTCTGTCCCATCCATGTTGTTCTTTGTTCTTCTCTGCTCCTTTTCACAGTTCCTTCTTCCTTCTAGTTATTCATTGAAATTCCTCAACTTATAGAGATATTTCTCCTATTACTTTCAAATGATGGCTACAGCAACTTATCAATTTAGCTTATAATTCATTGGATGTAAATTCACACTGACTCTTTCAGGTCTCCTCACCAAATACAGCACCTTACTCTCTCTCTTTCTTGCTCTTCACTTCCATCATTCATTGGAGGAGTTCATACCAACTGGTGTGTGGTCTATCTCACTTACTTTCGTCGCACATTTGTTTCATCTTCTGGCTGTCTCTTCTTCCAGGTATCAACTTCCTCCTGTCACCATCCTACATATCCCTTACCGATTCTGAATGGGAAATTCCCATTTCATATCTTACCTTTATAGTGGCTTATTTCTACATCCCAGAATCCCACTCAGTAGCGAGTGGTGCCTGTCCAGGTATACTTATCTTTAATTCTGCACCATACGACCTTACAAGTCTATAACACTCACTGATGCATCTATCAGAAATACATTTTCAGTGTAGGAAAATGTTAACATTTAGAAATTTCCTTATGAATGTATTCTGCAATAAAAGCAAACAAAAATTAAAAATCAGGAGCATAGAACACAAACAACACTGTTATACTAATGTATCTGCAATTGCAGATCATGCAGAGAAGACCCTAAAATAAATTGGAATACAGAATGCTAAATTTATGAACATCAATTTTCAAGAAATGTCAAGTTACTGAACAGCCACAGGCCTAATATGATTTAATGTTTTAATTGCAAAAACATTTCACTTTGATGCATTGCAAGTTAAATCCATATCTGTGCATGGGTACCTGATGTGCTTTACAAATACAGTAATTAAAAATTGAAAGGTTATTATAGGCATAATATATTAGGTCGTCAAGAAATTAATGTCATGTTTTGGAACACTTTCATTAACCACCCCCCAAAAAATGTACATCTTGTATAATAGTTAAACTAACCACCTAAACATCACGTTAGTGTAGCCTATATAATGTGTAAAGTTTAGTATACTTTATTCCCTACAGTAATGGCAGAAGAAGAGACACACATTCAGCATGTAATGCTGTTTGAATACAAGAAACAATACCTTTGTAGCCACAAAGAATATCAAAGCAGTTTATAGAAATGTTTTGAACATTTGTAAGTATCAACGATAGTTCAGCAAATTTCATTCTGGTGACTTTAGCCTTAAAAACTGTGATGGCAGGGGCCGACATGTTGGAATTGATATTGATGCTCTGAAGATGATTGTTGAGTCTAACCCAAGGCAACATACTCATGAAATGGCCCTGAAATTGCACATCTCTCTTGAAACAATACGTAAACATCTAAGGAATATAGGAAAACTTCATAAAGGTGTTTGGGTGCCTCACAAACTCTCCGATGACTATCATTTCCAATGTGTGAACATTGCTTTGTCTCTTTTTTTATTTTTTGTAACAGAATTGTCACTTGTGATTAAAAATGGATTCTCCATGCAAATATTAAACTCCAAAAACAATGGCTCAGTCCTAAACAAAAACCACTTCCGACCCCAAAACCTGGACTCCATCCGCAGAAATTGATGCTATGCATTTTGTGGGACATCAAATGAGTAATTCATTTCGAACTCGTCAATCCACAGCGAACTGTCAAGGCAGAGACCTATTGTCAGCAACTGGAAAGTATAAATCAAGCCCTTCATAGGAAACACCCTTCACTCGTCAATCAGAAAGGTGTTCTTCTCCAGGACAGTGCACGTCCACATGACACAACACAAGATTATAGAGTTGGATTGGAAAGTTCTCCCCCACCCACCATATTCTCCAGATATGGAACCATCAGATTACCATCTTTTTCATTTGCTGCAACACCATCTTAATGGGAAAATGTATGCAAATGTGGAAGGTGTTAAAGTGAACATCGTGTTTTTCGCTTCAAAGCCAAGCGATTTCTTTAATCAGGATATAACAACCTGATTGTAAGATGGCACTGAAAATTAATTGTATGGTATGTAATATTCTTTTCCAATGCAATATTATCCATATTCTCAGATCTTAAAGATGAGTTCAGATTTGAGCTTCAGAATTTTTAAAATGGAGGTATCCCTTGTACTTGATGGAATTCAGAAAATAAAAAGGATCAACTTGGAGCACTAAGATCATCCCAAAATAAATGTACAGCAAGTTGTATCCCAGTTATGTTATATTATCAAGAAGGATTTCTATCTTAACAAGAAATGCGTACTAAGGAAAGGAATACCAACTGTAGAAAATTGTATGAATGGTATCTAGCCAGTTTAAAATGGCAGTACATGGTGATATTCACAAAATTTATGCGAATCTTGATAACTATAAAAGTCTAATACCATTTTCTACTATTCAATATGTGAAGAAGTTGATGGTTATATCACAATACCTTGTTGTGATTTTACCTACCCTCTACAGTACTAAATGTTATCTGAAATAAACACTCATATTACCATAAGTTACTGATATCTACTTGACCTTATACTCCTTTTGTCCTACGTTTCACAGCTGTTTTCTGGGAACTCTGTTTATGGCCAGTTAGTTAGTCAGTAATACAATTGCATGTGGTAGTGACAATCAATACCTTTAATTTTTTTGAGACAAGGGTGAGGCTGTTATTATTCTTAACCTAGATAATTATATTGCTGAAGCTAAATGCCACCTTGAGGATACAAATTTCTCCAACAGATTTACACAGGATCCTACAATCTGTCACATCCTCTCTTTCAGGATTTGTTAATAGTTCTCTCTTACTTTTAATACTATATTATATTGCTGAAGCTAAATGCTACCTTGAGGATACTAATTTATCCAACAGATTTACACAGGATCCTACAACTTAGTTTACTAAAACCATCAGCGATAATTTTAATGAACCCCTCCAAAATAAATTTAACAGACTTTTCAGTACTTGACACCTAAGCAGATTTGTCTGGGTAGATTTTCATCTTTTACTCAAAACACACAAAACTAATAATCCTGGCCAACCCATAATTTCTAACACAAAAATGACCACTGAGAAACTGTCTTCTTTTGTTGACTACCACATGAAAGATATTCCTTGTAATCTCCATTCTTACATAAAGGACATGGCTCACATTATTAATATCACAGAGGATATCAGTACCAATGGACATTTACCTCCTAACATTTTTCTGTGTACTATGGATGTTTCTTCCCTTTAATCCTGTTGCCACATGCATCCTTTACTCTGCATATCACAAAGTTTTAGTGACTTACATTCAAAATTTTATTTTTTTGTTTATGTTATACCAATTAGTATAACATATATTTGAATCTAATAATCGATATTTTAATAGTATATAAGTTTTAAGTTCTTAATTTTATAAGGCAATATTAAACAAAATCCTGAATTTCCCTAGTGTGAGAAATGTTACATATTTTCTCTAGGCATCCCCTCTATTTTATTCACCACCCCTCCAATAAGTACAAAATGTAACGTAAATTACTCATTATAAAATTGACATTGCTCAGACAAACCATAATTTTTATAGCCTTCAATCCTGTTTGGTTACAGAGCCATCAAATAGAAAATCAGACCCCTTTTGCCACACCCACCTGTCACATCCTCTCTTTCAGGATTTGTTAATAGTTCTCTCTTACTTTTAATACTATATTATGTATAACAAATAGAAAGCCAAGGTTTTCATCTGTCAAATGACATATTATATTATGTTGTTTTTGAACAGAGAGTTGTTATTTATATTTTAGTACAAGCTTCATTCCCATGAGAAAGATAACAGCTAGCTTGGATGCATCAGTTCCTTACATATTCAACTGTGTCATGAGGGTGTTTACTCACCATCTTCACAAACTGAATGTACATTTCCACTTTTACATGGGCATTTGGTTTCTTTTAGTCCATCCCTAGGAGGAATCCTCCCTTTACACTTCTTCTTTAGGAGGCTGTGCATTTGGAGTGGCTTGTCAAGGTATCCAAATCCTTTTTTATGCCCACCCAATTATCTTGTACACCTGGGCATTTTCTTCAGCTCTCATCTCATCCTAGCCCAGCATTCTCTCTTATGTCTGTGAGGTCTGGAGTGTCTGGTACCAAGACTTGCACTTCTTCTCATCCTGCATGGGAAGTTTTTTCTCTTTTAAGGACTCTGGCTTCTCTTGAACCACTCATTCCCTTGGGTCAAACACACATGCATTTTCTCCTATGGACATTGCAGAACCAGTGGAATCTTTTAGAAATCCATCATCCTCAACTTTTCACCTGCCTCCTCCACTATTTGAGGAACTGCCTTGTTGGCTGGGCCATTCCAGCATCACCTCCAAAATTATCTTGCCTTCCCCTAGACTGTACTTTCATGTATTCATCAATGTTTCCCTCTTGGATTGGGGAGCATCTTAAAAACAATATGACTTTGAACACGTGATGAGTGCTCACTTCACATCAGTGTGCTTGAACTACTTGCTGTCTGTTGGGCATACTCCCAGTACCTACCCTTTCTGGTGGATTATTTGGTCCTGATCCATTCAGACAATTTCATGGTCATTTCATACCCAACCCTCGAAGTGTCACCCATTCCAAACAGAAAAAGGTGAGATCAGTTGTGGTTAAGAGCATCAACAGCCTGAGCCAAAGAATAAAGGATGAAAGACCAAAACAGAGCAAGCTTAGCAATGAGAGGGAGTAGCAAAGGCATCTATGAGGGGTTTACCCAACTGAAAGAAAACCCAATAAAAAAATTTGCTGGTGGAGAGACCATTTTAGGGAGAACGTGGTCCGGCCAAGACAGGCAGTCTGCAACATGGTTCATCACTCCCAGCACTTGACAGGCAATCAGATGAATTTAAGGCAAATGGACCCAAACAAATAGTTTGAAAGTCTGAAAATAAAGGGTCCTGCATTTCCTCCTTTTTATCTCCTACCTTGGGTTCTCCCTTTGTTCCACAATATCCCTTACTGGGTCTTCTTGATGGCATCTCTTTGGTTAGCTCAATCTTGGTTTCCTCTGCATCTTCACTTGGTAACCAGACCCCCTCTTTCTCTGTCCAATATCCATTCTCTTGCTTCAACCTCACACATCACTGTTTCAACAATGGATATTGTCCCTCTATCTTCACTTATGGGATTTGTCCATTTCAAAGCCCTAGAGACGAACTCTTTAATCATTTGGGCTTTCTCTTGTTTCATTCCTGTTGTTCTTCCACTTTCTAAATATAGAAATATGGTGCCCTCTCACCATAGGCATCCTTTACTGCGCATGTCCCGAGATTTTTAGTGAATTACATTCAAAATTTAATTAAACTACTTTTTGTTTGTTATACCAATTAGTATAGCATAAAACCATAGCTGATAATCCATATTTTAATAGTATGCTAGTTTTAAGTTTTTATGTTTATAAGGCAATATTTAAAAAATCCTGAATATCCCCTATTTTGAGAAATGTGATTTTATTTTTCTTTAGGCATCCCCTCTTCTTTAATTTATCCATTACCCCTCCAGTAAGTACAAAATTTAATGTAAATTACTAATAATAATATTGTCATCACTCAGACAACGTATAATTTTCTTAGCCTTCAATCCTGTTTGGTTACAGAGCCATCCAATAGAAAATCAGACCCCTCTTGCCACACCCACCTGTCACATCTTCTATTTCAGTATTTGTTAATAGTTCTCTCTTACATTTAATACTGTATTATTTTTAACCAATACAAAGCCAAGGTTTTCATCTATCGCTTAATGTATAATATTATATTGTTTTCCATTCAGAGAAGTGTCAATTTCTCTTTTAGTACAAGTTTTGTTCCCAAGGGAAAGATATTGACTAGCTTGGATGAACTTGTAGCAGCTGTTGTTGCATACTTAGAAAGCCAGAAAATTGTGATAGTTATGGGAAATTGTCTGCTTTTTGCATGTTATTATTCTATGTTATTTGGTGCATTATTTGATTAAATAAAACCATTACTACCATTAGTATAAAAAAGTAGGGTTAAGTGTTGTTGACAGCAAAAAAAAAAAAAAAGACCTGGGTAAGTATTTTATTTCTTTTTTTTCATGTTTATTCTTTATTTATTATTATAAAAGTAACTAAAATGTAAAAATAGGGATGTCATTAGGCTAGTTAGATTATATTAGGTAAAATAAATAATAATATAATAAAAATGTTTCAGAGGCATGCACACAAGCAGCTTGGAGTAGCTCATGGGTAATGTAATTCAATCTCCACATTCCCCAAGTGACTTACAATTTATAATGGCATGAATAGTAGTAATTAGACTTGGTCCAAAGGGCAATAAAACCATAAAATTTAAGTATAAATAGATGTATACTGTTATAAATGTAGTTTCTTGTTACAATTTGAGGTCATTCTAGAAAGAAAAAAGGGTAATTTAGATTTTTTTTTGGTGGTTACCCACCTTGTATAAAGTTAGGGTAGAGAAAATAATGGTTACAATATAAAATTTTAGTGATTATGCAAATGAAATATGAGATTTTTGAGATGAAGAAAAATATTTTTAATCTTAACTTGAAAATCATTTTGCACATGGACTAGCAAAAAAAATATTCTTGATATATTTTCACAGACAAATATTCTTTTAGTTTATTAAAAATACTTCACTAAAAAATATGATTTTTTATATATGAAAGACTTAAAATCTCTACTGAAAGTCTGCAAAATTTTGTGAAGATATACATACTATATTAAAAGTTAGTAGGATAAAAAAAATATAGACTTTAAATGAGTACAAAGAGGTAATGTGGTCGGTCAAATTGACTGAGCCTGTGGTGAGAGAGTTAAACTAATATTTCACACGATGAAGGACTTGAAATTCCAAAATTTGTCCTAAACCCTTCCAATCTATTAGAATTTCAAAAGTAAAACATTCCCAGTTTGCCTCTGATGAAAAAATCCCCACCTTTCAATAACACTCAGGTTATTTGTACTTACATCATTTTTTTTAACCTCTGCTATATTTAATTCTTATTCATTATTAGAATATTTCATCAGTTTAATGCAGTTCAGCTAAATGCAATTCATTAAATTTCCATTCTTTATAGCCAATGTATGTTCCTTGATTCTAATTTTTAAATTTCTACATGTTTGGCCAATATCCATTAGATGACAGTTGCAAGAGCTTCGATAAATATCACTTTAGATAAGGCATAAAATGTACGGAAAATATAATATGATGATACAAGATTCTTTTTCTAATTAGGTGTTAGTGCCATACAGTTTTTAACCATATTTTTATCTTATTATGAAAAAAACATATTTAGATCTTTATTTACTTTAACATAAAACTCACCCTTTCCTAAATCATTAATTTTAACACACTCCATCTCACATGGTACAGTATATCCTGCAATTCTGTTTAAATTAGAATTACAAGAAGAAAAATGCTTAATTTTTAGAAAAAAAAAGACGAAAATATAATGGTTACTTCAGTTTATAGCAACTGTATTCCACTGCCATACTGCCACAAAATTCTATCTAAAAGACAATGTCACATATGTATAGACCTTTAAAATACTTGTTTATAAAAGAAATTAATATCAAAGCTGAAATCCTTTAAACTGTTGCCACTGAAAGAGGATTTAATAGTGTCATTAACAGAACTTATAACAGATTTTTCAACATATTAAATATTTCACAGTGTTCTAAACTTATGGTTAGTGAAATTGATAAAATATTCAGAGAAGTATATTAATTATTTTGTAACACTTCCACTTCAGGATAAACTTAGTCATTTTATTGCTAGTCTTAAAGATAAAATCTCTTTAATAGATAAATCCACATAAAATTGGTGTTACATACCACCCAATTGTAGATAACACAGGATTGTCCTTTCATTTAATTGCTAAATTTATTGCTAGAAAGTGTGCAATGATGAAAGTATCGTCATTGCACTGACTATGTTGAAAACATATTTTTATACATTTCGGTGGTTTTATTATCGTGTGTTCATTACTGTATAGATGCATATAATGTTTCTGGGGAAAATTCAAATATATATATATATATATATATACATACATACACACACACATACATATATTTATTGTATATATACTAAAAGTTTTAAAAGGTATCTGCTTACATTGCATCATATATTCATATCGTGTAATAAGTATTTGTGATCATAACACAAATGTAACCAATATTCAACCTGGTAAACAAATAAATATTTCTGGGTAACTCGCATTTTGAAATACAGTATGTTTTGATCTATTAGTTCCTTACTCAACTAATTTTCTGACAATATATTATCTGACTTACTGGAGACACTTCTTTAATACAATTTTATTAAACTTTCTAACTCAGAGTCACTTTGTTGCAAACCATCTTGAAATTCATATCCTTTTCTTATACTCAAAACCCCATTTTTTGAACTATCTAGGTCATCATCGTCATTCCTATCACTAAACTTGGAAATAACTTCATCTTGTTGTGCATCATCAAGTTTTTCAGTTTTAACCTTGACAAATGTGCTCTGAAATCAGAAGGTTAATAAAAACAACTAGTGTCATTACTTAAGTAATCATCAAATACAAGTCTTAACAGTTTAGTAAATTCAAAACATGATGATATAAATTTTATAAAAAAAAAATATTCTGGTAAGTAAAAACATTTTCACAAGTATTCTTAGAATCATTGTTTCTGGTCAAGATGAAATAATTTGTTATTTAGTTAAATCTTAGTAATAATTGGAAGTTATTTAAGTAAGATTGTGACAATCAGATTTTACTGTCATGTCCAGAAACCAGTATTATCACCTATACTTAATTGTTACTGTTTTTTATTATTATTGAATGTTAAATAGTAACTAGTTTAATTCTGCCTTACAGCTGCTAACCTATATCATAAATGAGGAGAAACAATACAGTTATTGTATGTCTATCATGGGATTTATACTGTAGGGAAACAATTCAACTGTAAAGTCTGTATCATATGGTTGTCAGTGAGGAGAAACAGTATAGTTGTGTTTGTATTATATGATGAACGTTATTGAGAAGCAAAACAGTTTTAATGTCTGTATCACGCTCATGATGCTGAAGGAAAACAATACAAATGAATTATAAGTTTGACAGTGAACTGAAATAACACACATGTATATCTATGTCATAGTGATTGGACTTCCACCATGCAGAAATAATGTACTGTCTGTGTTATAGGGTTGGCAACTGTAGTGCTTGTATCTTAGGATTTACATTATGAAGGAACAATATCGTTTACGTATATTGTGATCCTATAGAAATAATATTGTTGTAGTGTTTGTGCAACATATTCTTGACATTGCAATGAAGCAATACTTTTGTACTGTTTGTATCATATGTTTGATAGTGAAGTGAAACTAAATTTGTAGTGTTTGTATCATATGTTTGGTAGTGAAGTGAAACTACATTTGTAGTATTTGTATCGTATGTTTGATAGTGAAGTGAAACTACATTTGTAGTATTTGTATCGTATGTTTGATAGTGAAGTGAAACTACATTTGTAGT
>NW_013672422.1:30496-40900 GCF_000517525.1 Limulus polyphemus
GGTAGTGAAGTGAAACTACATTTGTAGTATTTGTATCGTATGTTTGATAGTGAAGTGAAACTACATTTGTAGTATTTGTATCGTATGTTTGATAGTGAAGTGAAACTACATTTGTAGTGTTTGTATCATATTTTTGATAGTGAAGTGAAACTACATTTGTAGTGTTTGTATCATATGTTTGATAGTGAAGTGAAACTACATTTGTAGTGTTTGTATCATATGTTTGATAGTGAAGTGAAACTACATTTGTAGCGTTTGCATCGTGTTTGATAGTGAAGTGAAACAATACGTTTGTAGTGTTTGTATCATATGTTTGATAGTGAAATGAAACTACATTTGTAGTATTTGTATCATATGTTTGATAGTGAAGTGAAACAATACATTTGTAGTGTTTGTATCATATGTTTGATAGTGAAGTGAAACTACATTTGTAGCATTTGCATCGTGTTTGATAGTGAAGTGAAACTACATTTGTAGTGTTTGTATCATATGTTTGATGGTGAAGTGAAACTACATTTGTAGTGTTTGTATCATATGTTTAATAGTGAAGTGAAACTATATTTGTAGTGTTTGTATCATATGTTTGACAGTGAAGAGAAACAATACAGTTATAGTGTTTGTATCATATGTTTGACAGTGAAGAGAAACAATACAGTTATAGTGTCTGTATAATAGCATTGTCAGTCTGGAGAAATGATACAGCTCTAATGTCTGTATTATAGGATATACTGAGTAGAGAATAATCACTGTGCAGAGCTTGTTTGTTTGATTAGAAGAAAATTAAAGGACAAAAAAGATTTTCAGAGATTAAAGAAGAAAAGTGTGTGTATGTCTAGAATAACTTACATAAGTAATGAATCATTTGCAAAGTAAGTTACATAGGAAATGTGGTATGCATGGTATATTGGTGTTTTAATCTGTACATTTTGGCTTTACTATTTCATTGGATGCCATTTCAGTTTCTTTCAAAACATAACTAGGTTCAAAATATTTGTATATGTAAAATGATTATCATTTTTACAACTTATTTTGTTTGTTAAAACAACTAAAACCCCCAAAAACTTTCAAGATATTAAAGGAAATAACAGCTTGTAGGGTAACCAACATAAGAAAAGTGGGTCTATCTCACTAGTCATGTTTCCCTCCTTGGTTTATGTATATTAAAAAAAATGTTTAATAATTATATGCATTTGTTTTACATGTGTGTAGTGATATTCAATACAAATGGCTTTGTTTATTTTACTCAATTCATTTTTGGTTTTAGATACAAAGAAGTACAAGAAACACTTTGATGATCGTCAACTGAAAGAGTCTTCACAGGATACGTATTGAGGACAATATTTGTGTCATATGTGGTAAAAAATTTGTAAGTGAAAGTAGTCTACACAGTCATGAGAAGATGCACACTGGAGAGAAACCATACAGCTGTGTCGTATGTGGTAAAAAATTTGTATGTGAAAGTAGTCTACACTGTCATGAGAAGATACACACTGGAGAGAAACCATACAGTTGTCAAGTATGTGGTAAAGAATTGTTAAGTAAAGTTGGTCTAAATATTCATGAAAAGATACACACTGGGGAGAAACCATACAGCTGTGTTGTATGTGGTAAACAATTTGTAAGTAAAAGCAACCTAAAGAGTCATGACAATATACACACTGGAGAGAAACAATACAGTTGTACAATATGTTTTAAAGAATTTATAAGTGAAAGGTACCTAAAGAAACATGAGAAGATACACACTGGAGACAAACCATACAGTTGTGTTGTATGTGGAAAACAATTTCGAACACAAAGTGAACTTGAAATACATGAGAGGATACACACTGGGGAAAAACCATACATTTGTGTTGTATGTGGAAAACAATTTAGGACAAAATGTAAACTTGAAATACATGAGAAGATACACACTGGGCAAAAACCATACAGTTGTGTTGAATGTGGAAAAGAATTTCGAACAAAAACTGAACTTGGAATACATGCAGCGATACACACTGGAGAGAAGCCATACAGTTGTATAGTATGTGGTAAAGAATTTGGAAGGAAAAGTAACTTAAAGATTCATGAGAGGTTACACACTGGGGAAAAACCTTACATCTGTGTTATATGTGGAAAACACTTTGTAAGTAACAGTCACTTAAAAAGCCATGAAAAGATACACACTGGGGAGAAGCCGTACAGTTGTGTTGTATGTGGAAAACAATTTCGAACACAAAGCGAACTAAAAATACACGAGTGGATACACACAGAAGAAAAGCCATATAGTTGTGTTGTATGTGGAAAAAAATCTGTCAATAAAAGTTACATAAAAAGTCATGAGAAGGTGCACACTGGGGAGAAACTACACAGTTGTGCAGTATGTGGTAAAGATTTTGTAAGTAAACATAGCATAAAAATTCATGAAAAGATACACACTGGAGAGAAACCATATAGTTGTCTAGTATGTGGTAAACAATTTGCAAGTAAAAGTAACCTAAAAATACATGAGAAGGTACACACTGGTGAGAAACCATACAGTTGTGTTGTATGTGGAAAACAGTTTGCAAGTAAAAGTAATCTGAAGTGTCATGAGAAGATACACACTGGGGAAAAACCATATAGCTGTGCAGTATGTGGTAAAGAATTTGTAAGTAAAGGTAACCTACAGAGTCATGAAAAAGTACACACTGGGGAAAAACCATACAGTTGTGTTATATGTGGAAAAAAATTTGTGTCTAAAAATTACATAAAGATTCATGAAAAGTTACACACTAGGTTAAAATATGAAATTGTGTAGTAAATATGTGGTAAATATTTTATAGATAAACTCACCTTAAAAGTCATAATAAAATGCCACACTGAGAAGAAACTAGACAGTTATTCTATATGTGGCAAAGAATTTGAAGAACTTCTAACCTGAGAATAAATACTGTAAAGAAGCCATATAATGTAGAATATGTGAAAAAGATATAGCAAAGATCACACACTGGGGAGAAACTATACATTTATGCAATGTTTAACACTTGTTTTGAAGAACTTCTCCATTAAAAAGCCTCACTTGGTGTGAAAAACTCCTCCATTAAAAAGCCTTACTTGGTGTGAAGAACTTCTGAAGCTGTATAGAACAAAAATATTTAATTAAGTATTATCCAAATTAGCATCAGTGGATACAGTATCAGTAGAGTATGATTGATGCAACCCACTCAGATAGATCAGAACTAAAAATTAACCCTGTTAATAAAGTAGTTGATGTAATATTATGGCTGAACTAAGAGTATACAATACCTAAAACAATACTTTAGAAGATCACTATGCTCTGATTCATAATTGAATTTCATTGCTGTTATCAGTATTTTCACCATTTTCTTTGTAAGGAGAACCTACAGCTACATATTATGTAGTAGAAAACGAGTAGTAATTGTCACCTTTAGTCCATTTTAAGTACATATTACTTTATATTGAATAATTTATGTTTTGAATTGCATATAATTTTTAATTGTCTGATAATTTTATAAAATAATATTAAAGTTACAAACACTAACGTTTCCCATTAAAGCTTGTTCTTTAACATTTCAATAAGCACCTTCTATTATTTCAGAGACCTTTTAGTTTAAGAGTGCATTGTACACCTGTTTTTATAAGCTTCTCTACTATTCTTCATGTGTAATGTTTTCACATTCAGAAAATAAAATAATTTTGTGAATATGATATTATTAAGATTTATGAAGTTCAGTTTAAGAAGCAGTCGGGGTTGAGAAAGATGAGAAAATGGATTGGAACTAACTAAAGCCGGGTGAAATTATTATTACTGGTGGGATGGAGTATTGAATCATAAATGTAATGTAAGTGATGCTACATATGGTGGGGGTGAAATAGTACTTCCAAAGGAATGTATACAGATATTATTAGAGTTAGGTCATATTGCATTGTTAGCTGAACATTAAGGTGAAATGGAAAAATAGGATCAGTAAAAACTATTACTGGTCAGATATGTTTGGAGATATAGAGGCTTATGTAAAGAACTGTCCAGCATATCAGCTAACTGGTAAAAGGGGCATAAAAGTAAAAAGCCCAATAGTTAATTTGCTAGTAAACCCTTTAATCTAATGAAGAATGGAAACAGAAAGTTGCTCCAATGAATTTTAATTATACAGGACTAAATGAGTTGAATTTTACAGAATGTTATAGACCAGCATGTGGCCATTGAAGTACAGATACTTTTTGTACTTCAGTCATTAAAATCAAACTGTGACCTCTCTCTCCGATTAAAACTAATATACATTGTTTATAGATATGGACTTAAGATTCATTTAGCTAGGGTAAAATGCAAATGAATGGAAGATTAAAAATTTGTGAACTTACTGGTTTGAACTGCATACAGTAAAGATGGGATAAAGGATACAGAGGGTGTTTTCTAATTAATTGTGTATGGATATGTGTGTATATGACTGTATAGTTATAAAAAAATTAAGACAAAGTCTGAACTCTAATGTGATATATGTAAAGACAGTGAAATTATCAGTGATCTGCCATAGACTATGAGTGGTGAAACAATTTAACAAAGAGTGCGGTATAATAATGTACTGGAATTTTGGGACCTTTAATAACACTGAAATTAGAAAGAAACACTGCTGAGATTGTTAAATGTATTCAGGAAAAGAGGGAGATGTGTTATGAAATATAGTGTAAGAATCAGTTACAGTTAAGAGAGGTTAGAAAGCAACTTTAATCAGTTCCCGAGGGACTAGATAATTACAGCACTCTAAGCTGTTATATAGTTATTGTAAGGAATGGCCACATTTCTAAGTTCATCTAGATTTGAAAGCTACAAAACCCTCTATGATTATGAAGCATTATAATTCTGATTACAGAAAACAGATGTGTAAGTGAGAAAGGAAACTGTTTGCATGGTTTAAAAAAGGAATGTAAAAAATAGGAATTCAGGAAGAGGAAAGTAAAAAGAAAGACCAGGAAATGTGAGAGTGAAGGAAGAAAGATATTTTGCCAATAAGAAGTAAAATTTAGATTAAACCTGTGTGTTACTGATTATAGTAATAAACTGAAATTTGTTATGTTTAAATTGGTATTAGTCAATCCCTGATAGAAATGAATATAACCTTAATATAGTTGAAGAGAGAGCAAAATGTGAGTATAGCCAATCATAAAGAAGTGGTATCAGAAGCAGATCTACAACACCAAGCTAGTTATGAAACAACATTAACTTGAATACTGCACTTTTATTTCAGTATTGTTTACTCTTTTCTATAAAATAATCTGTTTAGTCAAAAATTTGTCCAAGTAATTATTTAGCATTCATGTGAACTACTTGTATCCTGAGTATTTAATTTTTTAACATAATGAAATCCAGTCTTTTTAAACATTAACATCATAATGACTTCATTTTGTGACTAGCCCTTTGAACAATCTTAATATGCAAAAAATAGTACCTAAACTGTTCATCCCCCAATTTTCTTTGTGGCTTTCTTCTCCAGATATGCAGATTAAATTACTTCTTGTACCTTATCACATTTTGTGCTTTCACTGAGGGGGGTATCTTTCTAGGTAAGAGGTTAAATATCCATTCTTGATGGTCCTCTGAAAGTGTTTTCAACAGATACCTTGAAATATTCATCAGATAGACTTTCTGAAGGCATATTCTTTTCTGAAATTACTCAGGTGCCCATTCTCTCACAGATGTACTTCCAAAGATGACCAAGGTGAAATACCTTTGGCTAGGACCACTTAACTTCCTGTATTTTGTACACCACATCATTGATTCTTTTCGCTATAACATACAGCCTTTGTCAATGCTTGCTTAACTTGGGAATATGACCTTTCATGCAGTAGGAATTGAATCGTGTTTCATCAGCAATAACATCATAGCAAATTGTTTCACTAGCTGGTTTAAGTCTTTCCAGGCTTAAGTCATTTATGACAACTATAGTGTTCTATAGTTTCTCTGTGAAGGCTGCTGATTAGCTATTCTTGGATGTGAGTATTCTTAGAAGTCTAACGGTACTTTGAGTTTTCTCCCAAACATCAGTAATGATGGTTTGTGCTGTTCAATAACTCAATAGTATCTGTAAAATATCTTCATCCTACAGTTTCTGAAGTTCATCCACATAATTGGTTTAAAAGTGTATGATTAGCTCCACTGGAAGATGGATGGAAAGCTGTGTTTGGTGTTTTTAATTTGAAGAATTTGTCACTGATCTGATTAATTGTCCACAGGTAACACAAATATTCAGAAAATTTCATTTTGGGGTTTCTTTGCTAGAGTTTCTCTTTTCTAGTTAGGAAATTATATATCTATTAATTTGATGAAGTTGTTCATTATAACCATGATATATTTATTTTCATCGTTTCTCTGTGGTAGAAGGCCAAGGACATTAATAGCAATTCTGTGAAGTTGTGTTTCAACTTTGCTTTAGCTTCCCATGCTGTTTCTTTTATTGACCTTTCTACTCACTGCATAGTTCACTTGACTTACATAAATTCTTTACAGATCCTCATCACCCAATTCAATAGAAGTTGTCTCTTACTCCCTCCAATAGCTCTTTAACAACTAAGTATCTAGCTATTGAAATGTTGGGGAGATGATGTAATGCTTTTTATGTAGAGGCTTTGAAAGTGCCAACTGTATTGTTTCTGTTCATTGGATTCTTACCATTTCTGGCAATAACAAATGCTCTTTTAGTGAATCATGCAGTGTCCAGAACATCTTTTTCTTCAGACTTTAGGGAGTAACTGTTTTTGTCTTTTTTTTTCTGCAGTGTTTTTAAATAATTTAATAATTAGCTTCAAACTCGTTCCTTTTGCCTTAACATCTTTCATTTGAGTGTTGGATCATATTAAGTTTTCATCCTCACTTGTGGATGTCCCATCTTGGAGTATACTCTGTTGCACTTAATGTGGTCGTCTGAATTTTCCTCTTCTTCCCTCTTTTCACAATGTTTAGACTCTCTATTAAAACATGGTCTTTGAGATAATGCATCATTATTTTTATAGTTCTGTCTAAAGCATGTCTGAAGTTTCTGAAATTCTGACATATATCATCTTGATAGCATCTAACTGACATATTGGGACTGCATTTACAGTATCAAACTTATGAGGTATTTGTTTGATCTCAGTTATGAATTTCAGTAAAGAAAATATCATGAAAAGGTCATGTAACTTGTAGAATTGTTTATATACAGCTGTTGGGAGGAGCTACAATATCCTTATATAAGGATTTTGACATCAGTCTTCTTACATCTTGTCTCAAAGATTACTTCTTCTGATGTGATAGTGCTACCTGTAAAAGCCTCTCATCATGTAATAATCCCATCCAAATGAAACTCAAATTTAATGGTTTGTTGTGTTCATGGCTGCAATGAAGACATCTTTATTCTTCAGGTCTATGATAATTCTTCCAACCATCCATGAATCCTTCAACAATTACTGGTGTGTTTGGTTCTCTTACAGTCCAGACACTAAACGTAAATGTATTTCTAACAAGTCCCAGTATAAGTATTTCACTTTTTGGTGTTACAATGACTGCCCTCTTTATTATCGCTGGAAGATCAATCTCTGGTGTAGTAATTTTCTTGTAGCACATAAAGATTTTCTGGTCATAGACTGTGAGCTCTTTGAAGCGAGCATAACCTTGCATATATGCCACCATATGAAAACAGTTCCTTATATGCATTCTCCTCGATGTCCTTTACACATCATGTGGCATAATCTTCCTACAGTAAGTGACTTCTAACTTTTCTCTTAGTGGAACTTTATCTTCTTCTTGTTTGCATAAATCCATCCCTATTCTTCATCTCTGAAGGTAGTTTCCTACCTTTCATTCCAAATGGGTTCAAACAATTGTATCTGTGGAACTAGTATTGATCAACACACTGCAAGGCTTCTCATAAAAAACAAATAACCACCATGGATTCATAGACTGGCTCCTTTAAATAATTATCTTCTTATCTCGTTTACAGTAGATGGAGTATTTTACCCTTTAAATCTGGGTAATTCTTCTTCACCAGTTTCTGGTTAGCTCTTTGTTGTTCCTTTTATTTGGTTGATTTTTAAGGCTCATACTTAGATTTTTGTTTCTTTGGATTAGTAACAGCTTTTCCCTTCCATCAGTCTTGGCTGTAATGGCTATATTTCCCATTATTATAACTTCCCTTTTTCTTTCATCCTTTCGGGAAGTTTTTATTCCTTACAGGCTTTTATCTGTAATTTTTGGCAGTATGACATTTAAATATGCTTTGTCTTGTCATTTAGTTCCTCTTTTGTGTGAGTAATGCTTTCACTTCTAGAATATTATCAAGGGGAATTCATTTTTCAGTGGCATTTGATTTAATAATCCATAACTTCTAGATAGTGATTTAAGTTAGTTTTCTACAATTTTAATGCATTCAAGTTAAATCACAAATTGAAGAGCTTCATTTAAAGTTTGCTTCAACGTAATTTTCATATCCTCCTCTCTTATAGCACCTATGAGTTGGAGTCATGCCAAGTGTCAGGTTTTTATGTATGGATATGGGCTGGATTCTTTACATTAGGTTCCATGACTTGTTGATAAATTTCAACAATAGACAAACAGCACTCAATCTACTTGGTTTAAAATGATATTTTAAAACAACTCAAATTTATATACAAATGTTCTCTACACAGTTCATTACCACAGTTGTATCCAGCACTTTTTGTCAAAATACATACAGCCATGACACAGGTTGTTTCAGTAACTTTAGAACCCTATTGACAAGACAAATTATTCTTTTCTACTCTGTTATTACAGTACAATATGTGATAATTTCACTTTAAAAGTCATCACTATACATTCTTTTATGACTAAACTCGCAATTATGCAGACTAGGTTTATCTAAGTTATTAATCATGTCTTATCTATATAATTACATTTTGTATGAGTATTTATAGCCTCACTGAGGCCTAGAACATTCTATACATTACAAAACATTATAATACCCAATCAAAACAATGTGAAAACCTAGAAAGTTTTGGTAACATGATGCAATAAAGAACAAGTACCAATTTGCAATTAAACTACACAATGTGTGATTCGTGCACAATTACGTAAACAAACTTGCAATAAACTATTGCTTCTAAAAATAACTAAACACACATACACTACACTTAAAGCATCTAAATCATAACACTCAGATTAACTTTTAAACAGTTGTGTATATCTAACAATAAGCCCCTCTTCAAGATAAATATTTACAATATTTTTATACTATATATAAAAACTGTTTTTAGTTCATGCATAAAGTCTACTCATGCAGTCTGCACCAACATTTGCAGTCCCTTTGATGGCTTCAATGTGGAACTTGTAGTTCTGGGGGTACAATGCTCACCTCATGATCCTCTCACTGTCAATTTTGCATCTCTGGATACATGCAAGGGGCCGGGACAGTGGTAAGTTTTTAGATGTACACTGCTAAAATCAGGGGTTCAGTTCCCCTCAGTGGAGACAGCAGATAGCCTGGTGTGACTTTGCTATAAGAAAAACAATTGCAAGGGGATGATCCATCTGGATGATGAATTCCTTCCCATAGGGATAGTTCTGGAATGACTGTATGGCAAATATGTTGGCCAGACACATTCAATCACAGAATAGTTCTTCTCACTTTTCAGCAGCTTTTGACTGACATATTCGTTGTTCTTGCAGAAGTACTGCTCCAATTCCAACATCTGATGCATTGACCTGAACAATGAATGGTTTGTTGAAGTCTAGCATTTTAAGGATTGAAAACTTCCTAGCATTTTCTTCAACTTCTGGGATGCCATCTATTGTAGTTGTTCCCACTACACCTTGTTGGGTTGGCCTTTCTTGGTCAGGCCCATCAGTGGTGCAGAGACTTCAACATAGTTTGGGATGAATTTCCTATAGTATCCCACTAACCCCAAAGAAGGGTCTGACTTGTTGCTTGATCATCAGAACTGGTGTATCTTGTATGCAAGTTAGCTCCTCCTCTTCCATGACTATCTGTCAATCAGCCACCTTGTGTCCAACATTGCCCAGCACAGAATAACTGATGTAGTACTTAGATGCTCTTAGGGTCAGACCTGCAGCCCTCACTTGCCCAAACAGCCAAGTTTCTTCACATGATCTTTCCAACTGGCTGTGTGAGTTAGAATGTCGTCCACATAATGCTCAATGTTGGTGGTGTTGTTCAACATCATCGTGTAGTTGAATGTTGCTGCTAAGTTGACTAACCCAAACAGCATCCTCTTGAACTGGTAGCATCCATCTGGTGTCACAAAGGCTGTCTTCTCTTCAGATCCTGTCTCCATTGGGATCTGCCAATAACCTTTACTGATGTCGATCTTGGAAAAGGAATTTGGCCCCATCTATACACCTGGAAAAAAGTTAAGCACCCCCAAATATTTTTCAGGATTGCTTATTGAAAATAAGGTTTA
>NW_013672422.1:41789-45718 GCF_000517525.1 Limulus polyphemus
TAAACCTTATTTTCAATAAGCAATCCTGAAAAATATTTGGGGGTGCTTAACTTTTTTCCAGGTGTATAGTTTCGCTGTGATAGCCTCTAAGTGGCTCATAGGTTCAGAGTCAAACTGTTACAAAGTTCAGTTTTCAGACATCTATGTAGAAGTGGTTTGAGCCATCCTTCTTCTTCACAATTACCACTGGTGAACAGTAGGCTGAATTTGAAGGCTCAATGATTCCAACTTCTAACATTGCCTCGACTTCTTGCTCGATCAGGTCTCTCATTACATAAGACATTTGGTAGGGCATCACCTTGACTGGATCCCTGGTTGTTGTCTCAATCTTCTGTTGCACGAGGTATGTATTATCTGGTGTATCTGTGAAGACATCTGCATACTGGCACAGTAGATCTTTTAACTATTTCTTCTGCTTTCCAGTGAGTTCTTCACTGATGTTGACATATTTGTATGTCTCATCTCCACCCAAGGGTATTAGGTCTAGTAGGTTTTTATCTTCTATGATAAAGTAACCATCTCCTAGTCCTGTGTCTATAACAGCCACACATACAATGACCATCTGTGCTTCAATATATGTACCTGTTAGGTATTCTTCCCTATTCAACAGGTTGGTGTGGTAGATCTTGTTCTTCCTATCCACCTTCAACTTATAGTCCATTCTGTTGACCACTTCCTGCACTTCAAAAGGTCCTTTCCACTGCAGGGTGAGTTTCTTATTATCTGTGGGTAGCAGAACCAAGACCTTCTGTCCGACCTTCAAACGTCAATTCTTGGCCTTCTTGGCATAAAGTGCTTCTGACTGCCTTGAACTGCATACAGACTTTATCGAACAAGTTGACAGGTCTCCTCCAGTTGATTTCTGAGGTTACACACATACTGGTATGTGTTCCTCACTTCTTTTTTCATCTGTCCATAGTTCATTCAATATGGCATCAGACCTCATACGGTTCTTCCGTATAGTAACTTGAAAGGTGAAAATCCTGTACTTATTGTGGGACTTCATGGTAAGAAAACAATACTGCCTGCAAGTACCTGTCCCAGTCACATGGCCCCTCCTGGTACATCTTATTCAGCATTCATTTTAAGACTATGTTGCCTCTCTCAAATTCCATTACATCTTAGGGTTGTATGGAGTGGTAAGGACCGTGAAGAGCTGCCTAGTGCTGATGAGCCAGCACACCTCTTGCATCAGTTCTATGGTAAACTGGGCCCCTCTGTCACTCAAGACTTCGTTTGGAAAGCCTACTCTGTACAACACTTCCAGGAGGGCTTCTTCTTCTCTCTATATATCTTTGGCAATGATATGTCTTCTTTTTAATGTGTCGCATAGTCAAATACAGGTTCTAGTGGTCCAATTAAGACCACAGTCAGAAAGAATTATTGGCAATTTGGGAAAGAATTGAACAGTTAGCGTGGCAAGCGTATCTGATTTTCTAGTTTATGAATCCTTAAAAAAGATTCATAAAATTTTAAAGGGACAAAAAGGAGCTTATTAGCCCATCAAGGATGTCCCTTCCAGCTCCCAAGAACACTTCTTATACAAACACAGAAAATCAATACCCATTTAAAGTTTCTATCTTACAAAGAACCAAATATTTTAAAGAGAGAGAATATATATGGAAGCTATATTCATTAACGAAAACAAAATCCAAAAATGAACAGAGAAGTGGGTGATATATATAAATAAACCTCCATTTAAAAAACACATCATACCAATACACTTGACACTATTACTTTCAGTTTAACACTTGCGTACTCTGGGGGTATCACACAATCTTGCAATTTGCTTTTAACACTACTAATAAACTTGGTATCCTATCCACTTATTATGGTTTATAAGCAGCTTCTATTTTCCTTCTGTGTGTTTTTTAGCTAATCTTAAAACATTTTGTTCTATTCATTTTTATATCTCATATAAAAGGAATATATGTTAAATGTTAGTATAGTTACTATAATATTAGAACAATAATGAAACGATAATAATAATCGATACATTCTGAAGACGCACGTTGGCCCTGCACAGCCAGGTGGTTAGGGAGGTCGTCCCACCAAACGTGCTCGCCCTTTCAGGCGTGGGGACGTTATAATGTGACGGTCAATCTCACTATTGGTTGGGTAAATAGTTGGCGGAGGGTAGTGATGACTAGCTGCCTTCCCTCTAGTGTCACACTGCTAAATTAGAGACGGCTAGCGCAAATAACTCTCGTGTACCTTTGCGAAAAATTCAAAAACAAACAAACTAACTAAGACGCACGTTACGGCAGACTGGAGAAATAGAACATTACAATATTCTAATATTAAACAGTTGTGTATATTAACCCTGACGAAGCCGTAAAGACGAAAGGTTGATTAAAATATTTAAAAAATATTATATATGTACCTGTGGTATAAAGGTTGTTTTTTCTAACCTTTTTATCAAAAATGTGTAAATCCCTTCAATATACACTACAAATTTTGAAAGACAACAAAAATTATTTTATTTTTGTTAGATAAACTAGGACAATTTGTAGTTTAATTATTGTTATTGAAGACATATGACAATAAATAAGAACTATTCTTAATGAAGAAATTTTCTTAAGTATCAAGCCCTTTTACTTTATTTTGCATGTCTTCATTGACCCTAGTTCTTTCGCAAAGCTGGTTGCAAAAAATAATTCAAATATGCATCTTAGAAGAAAATGTTATACCAGTCACTTAGAATACAATTCTCACAAACAATATATATATATATATATATATATATATATATATATTGTAATTTATCTGGGTTTTTAAGTAAGCTATAAACATGTTGAATAAAAATTTTCATGGCTCACACCATCAGAATATGATCATCATAACTAACCAGTTTCACTGACTCGACTTAACATGGGAAAGTAACAGACGACTTGGAAAGATTTATGTAGAGGAAAATTTGCTTTTTCTAGTGGCTATAAACATGTCCATTACCCACGTGCAGTTTTCGGCTCAGCTCTGTCAGGGTTGGGTGGAGCTTGGTATGTGCGTTAAAGATATACAGTCCAAAGACTGAGTATCTTATTGATACAGTATCTGCCAAAACCCTGGTAGATGCCATCGAGTCATGCATCCTGATCAGTCAACACTAACGTTATGCTGGTGAGTGGTCACAGGCTGGATATGAATAAAGAAGCATGTCTTTGACTGCATAAACCTCAAAATAAAGCCAGTCATTGTAGACATCAGTTTTGCCATTGGCATCTTCGGGATGGGCATACTACAAAAACTGTAATTGACTGGTTAAAGAAGTTGTATTTTCTGTATAAATGAAAATAGAAAAATAACACCCTTTTTTAACAGAGCCCACAATTTACACTCTCATCTTTTACCACATTATCATAAAGAAAGCATCAAAACATCGATAATAAATTAAATGTAATATAAGGTTTAAGTTCTTAATTTTACATGGAAATACTTTAGGTTTTTAGGACTTCTCTCTTCTCTAATTTATTTACCACCCTTTTTGAAGTACAAAATTTTACATAAATTGCTCATTTTAAGGATTCATAAACTAGAATATAAGATAGGCTTGCCTCTCCACCTGTCAAATTCTTTCCCAAATTACCAATAATTCTTTCTGACGTTCCGTAATATATCTTTTACAACCAATAGAAAGGCTAAGTTTCTATATATCGAATAATGCTACATTGTTTTCACTACAGAATAATGTCAAATTTATCTTCAGTTTTAAAGGTTATCTATGGTGTTTATATCGAGCAGCTTTGGGAATAATATTAAAACCCTTCTTGTTTTAGATAGAAAGCCAGATAAAATACAACAGTTACAGAACACTGTTGCTTTATATTGTTATGTCTCCGTTTGTTAATTAACTTTCCGTAACTTCGTTTCGACGAAACTTTGCGACACAAGTCCTTACTTAATAAAACTGGTTTATTCTTTTTGAATAT
>NW_013672423.1:0-2689 GCF_000517525.1 Limulus polyphemus
TGCCTGATATATGTTACATGACCTCTAGGGTGTGAGATGTATTACATGGTTTGTACTGCCTGATATGTGTTACATGGCCTCTAGGGTGTGAGATGTATTACATGGTCTGCACTGCCTGATATGTGTTACATGGCCTCTAGAGTGTGAGATGTATTACATGGTTTGTACTGCCTGATATGTGTTACATGGCCTCTAGGGTGTGAGATGTATTACATGGTCTGTACTGCCTGATATGTGTTACATGGCCTTTAGGGTGTGAGGGATATTACATAATCCGTAATGTCTGAGATGTGTTACATGGCCTCTAGAGTGTGAGATGTATTACATAATCCATAATATCTGAGATGTGTTACATGGCCTCTAGGGTGTGAGATGTATTACATGGTCTGTACTGCCTGATATGTGTTACATGGCCTTTAGGGTGTGAGGGATATTACATAATCCGTAATGTCTGAGATGTGTTACATGGCCTCCAGGATAACGAATGCCATTGCCACTGTAACTGTGGACGTGTTGCAGCGAACGTGTACTGAATCGAATATCAGTTAGACGTGCTGAGAGTCACTAATGGTGCACATGTCAATAAAAATTGTTTGATTTGGACTACAAGATGTTGAAAACTGCATGGTTTTATTTCCTTAGTTAGTTGATCGATTTATTAGATAATTTCGGTCCACCCTCTATTATAATGTAATTGAATACTGTTTTTCTAAGTATCGTCCGTTTTAAAATCTTATTGCATAGACATAGATTTCATAATATGGAAGGAATTGCTAGAAATGATAACAATATCAAACTTATAATGCCATCCTCCAAAACTTATAGACGGTATAAAATAATTATGTTATATTGTAAGTCAGGTTATTTTAATATATTTTACTTTAGGCCAGAATATTTTATTGTTGAGAGATTAATACAATATGTTTTATTGTTGACAGATTATTTTAATGTATTTTACTTTAGGCCAGAATATTTTATTGTTGAGAGATTAATACAATATGTTTTATTGTTGACAGATTATTTTAATATATTTTACTTTAGGCCAGAATATTTATTGTTGAGAGATTAATACAATATGTTTTATTGTTGGGGATCAGAGGAAGTATAAAACCTTTAAGCTTTCATTGATTGATATTTCACTATCTAATAAAAAACAGTTTTTACATGTTTTCTTAAATGAAAAAATGTAAAACATACTGTTATTTCATCGTCTTTTCCCAAACATTTTACCCAAAATTCAGTTACCATAATTATGCAAAGATTCATGAATATTTTTAACTGTAAATTATGTACTTCTCTTTTATTGATTTAAACCAAAGTTCGTTGTAGTTTTATTTCCTAAATTTACACGATCTTATTGATGTATATACGTCTACTGCTTTTAGTGAATTTAATTTTTTTCAACAGTTTTTTCTATCATAATGAAACTCTTTAGCAGAGTTTCATGTTTTTTTTTATTTTCTTTCCATCAATGAGTTAAATTTTAAAAGAGTTATTACAAGTGCTTGAATTGTTTGAAAGTTCCAAGCCAATTAGTAAACGGAGTCTTTGCCCTCGATTGCCACTAGGTTTGAAATAATATTGAATTACAACCGGAAATCAATTAAAGGGATCAATGTTAATTTCTTATAACTTGTTTTTTTTTTTCTGAATAAGTCAGATTCTGAGAAATTCACAGAGAAGCCTGAACAACTGATGACGTTAGAAGAACTTCCCTCAAATTTCATCTCTCTTAGTGTTTCCGAAACAACAATCTTACCTCTCATATTTTACGGAACAAGGAACTACTTTAAAAAAAGCGCCATCTATCGACTTATTCAAACATAAAATGTGTAACGTTTGAAAAACAAAACAAATTTGATTTATTGTAAATGTATAAAAGTAATAATAACACTTATAAAAAATGAAGTTCCAATGTATAAAATATATTATATGCTGACCATGTAAAGGTTTCTAGTTTACTCTGATTCAGTTATGACGTGTATATCAGAGAGTGGATTAGTAAGTCGGTTAATGAGTAAGAGTTAACATAAGAGGGTGTGTTTTGTTACACAATACAAAGAATAGAAGGAGCTGCTGTAAATGTTCGCCGTTAGTCATATTTTCCGTAACCAAAACCTTATTTATCTATTTAGTTTTCTAAATCTCATTCAACGTTTGCATTGGCGAGGACATATACAAGAGTAAAACATGTTGAAATAACCCGTACAATAATAAAATGCATTGTACTGATCTGACCAGCAATAAATATATTGTACTAATCTGACCAAAAATAAAATATATTGTATTAATTTGAAAAAGGTTAGACAATACTGGGAAAAAGAGGTTATAAAACTGTTCTTGATCTGTCTGAAAGTTCTGTTTATTGTGAATTCAGATATATTTTAATGACATTTCTAAAGGACATTCATAAATAGTGATGATATTTTACGTAGTGATGACATTTCTAAGGAACATCCATACGTAGCGATGACATTTCTAAGGAACATCCATACGTAGCGATGACATTTCTAAGGAACATCCATACGTAGCGATGACATTTCTAAGGAACATCCATACGTAACGATGACATTTCTAAGGAACATCCATACGTAGTGATGACATTTCTAAGGAACATCCATACGTAGTGATGACATTTCTAAGGAACATCCATACGTAGTGATGACATTTCTAAGGAACATCCATACGT
>NW_013672423.1:3358-9464 GCF_000517525.1 Limulus polyphemus
CATGTAACACATATCAGGCAGTACAGACCATGTAATACATCTCACACTCTAGAGGCCATGTAACACATCTCAGGCAGTACAGACCATGTAATACATCTCACACTCTAGAGGCCATGTAACACATCTCAGACATTACGGATTATGTAATATCCCTCACACCCTAAAGGCCATGTAACACATATCAGGCAGTACAGACCATGTAATACATCTCACACCTAAAGGCCATGTAACACATCTCAGTCATTACGGATTATGTAATACACCTCACACCCTAGAGGCCATGTAACACATCTCAGTCATTACGGATTATGTAATACACCTCACACCCTAGAGGCCATGTAACACATATCAGGCAGTACAGACCATGTAATACACCTCACACTCTAGAGGCCATGTAACACATCTCAGACATTACGGATTATGTAATATCCCTCACACCCTAGATGTGTTACATGGCCTCTCAGGCAGTACAGACCATGTAATACATCTCACACTCTAGAGGCCATGTAACACATCTCAGGCAGTACAGACCATGTAATACATTTCACACCCTAGAGGCCATGTAACACATATCAGTCTTTAAAAAATGTCCCCTGAGTAAAGAAGTGAGGAAAACGCTTTAGTTGCTAAGTTACCAAACTTTCCACTTTTTACCGCAATCGTCACGTCAGATCGATCAGGAATATCTTGAACAGAAGTTTAGTTAGCGAGAAGGACCAAACGGCCTAGTCAGAGACTTCATGTTTGAAAAAAGCCGTCTCTAATTTGAACTGCTGACCAGAAAAGGGGTAAACGTGTAAGTAGTACTTTACCAAATAGCGAGACTAACTGTCACTTTTATAACGTGCTCACAGCTAAAATTGTGGAGCATGTCGAACGGTATATCGTAGGTTCGAACGTTGGGCCTTTCGTGACGTAGCCCGCTACCCACAAACAATTTTAAACATAATAACTTTCTAGGCTTTCACGTCCGCCACAACGATAGGTTAAAGTTGTTCTACTACAAGGCAGTGACTAATGTTTTGGTCGAACCAATTTTGATTGCTTCCTCGATTTTTGTTTTATATATATATTTACTAGTTTATTTCTTTACTCTGAGTGCATTCGCTACCTCCGCTTCACGAATCTGGAGGTTCAGTGTTACCCCATCTTTGTGTCTCTCTAACAACACTCAAATGTTTCTTGATGGTGTTCACTGCTTCTAAAACCAGTCTGATAGGTTTTATTGGTGTTGGATATTTTAGTGAATTGTATTCATACTTGTATTCTATTTCTGGGTCATATGTTTTAGGAATTTACGTTACTTTGCTTGACTTTTCTTGTTTGTTTGTTTTGAATTTCGCGCAAAGCTACAGGAGGGCAATCTGCGCTAGCCGTCCCTAATTTAGCAGTGAAAGACTAGAGGGAAGGCAGCTTACCATCAACACCCACCGCCAACTCCTGGGCTGCCCTTTTACCAACGAATAGTGTGATTGATCTTCACATAATAACGCCCCCACGGCTGAAAGGGTGATCATGTTTGGTGGGACGGGGATTCGAACCCGCGAGCGACCCTCAGATTGCGAATCGAGCCCCCTAACCATCTGGCCATTTGACTTTTCTAAACTAACAAGCAACAAATATCACCTATAACTGAATATAAATAAATATATCAACTCTGATGAAACTTCTTAATGTGAAGCTTTTTTCATATAAGCCTTCAATAACCCTAAAGCAATTTATTTAAAAAAATACAAAAATTGCTATTTTAATTTTTTCGTATTTCTTTAGCAAAAAAAATATTTGTCGTCATAACTTCAAGGAGCGCTCTCAACCCGAATACAGCTATCTTAACTGATTCTCTTGGTTTAGGGACGTTATCCGAAACCCGGGAGTAGGATCAAGAAAATTCATCATAAAATTATCAACATTAATTTACTTCATTTAACTATGTATTAACCATTAATTAAACAATTAATTAAGCGTTTCTCTCTTTGTCACTAGTTTTCATCTGTGGCTTTATATAAAGAAATAATTGATGTTCGTTTGCTTTAGAATTTTCGCGGAAACTACATAAAGGGCCATCTCTAATTTTGAACTTATAGACTAGAGGGAAGGCAGCTAGCCAACAGTACTCATCGTCATTTCTTGAGTTACTATTGTGTAGTAAATCTGAGAACAACTTATAGACTAGAGGGAAGGCAGCTAGCCAACAGTACTCATCGTCATTTCTTGAGTTACTCTTGTGTATAAATCTGAGAACAATCAGATTTATACAATACGGGCACACTAATTATAGGACACGCCTAATCTCAAAGAAATAAAATCCGTATATAAGGTTTATTATTTAGATAAATTTTTATTCTTTAGTATCATAAAGAGGGGAAAACTAAGTTTTCTTAAACTTACAGAGTAAATAAACAATAAAAAGCTAATATACTGTAAGAAGGTATGAACGACTTCTGAATCACAATATATATCTTCGTCACTAATAACAAAAAATGCCAACAATATTTGAAACAGTTTACCGTGTGAAATGAGGAGGATGACCACCCACATCATGTTGGATTCCGGAGTGATTCAAGCAAACTATTCAGGTATTCAATCTGAGCTGTGTCAGCGGTTGTGTTTATGGAAACAGCAGTCTTCAATCTGAGCTGTGTCAGTGGCTGCGATTTTAGGAGAAGCAGTCTTCAATCTGAGCTGTGTCAGCGGTTGTGCTTATAGAAACAGCAGTCTTCAATCTGAGCTGTATCAGCGGCTGTGCTTGTAGAAGCAGCAGTCTTCAATCTGAGCTGTGTCAGCGGTTGTGCTTATAGAAACAGCAGTCTTCAATCTGAGCTGTATCAGCGGCTGTGCTTGTAGAAGCAGCAGTTTTTAATCTGAGCTGTATCAGCAGCTGTGATTGTAGAAGCAGCAGTCTTCAATCTGAGCTGTGTCAGTGGCTGCGATTCTAGGAGAAGCAGTCCTCAATCTGAGCTGTATCAGCGGCTGTGATTGTAGAAGCAGCAGTCTTCAATCTGAGCTGTATCAGCGGCTGTGCTTATAGAAGCAGCAGTCTTCAATCTGAGCTGTGTCAGCGGTTGTGTTTATAGAAGCAGTAGTCTATGGCAGCTTCAATGGACAAAAGCTTTATCATGAGACTGAAGATGAGCCTGTAATGAGTTAACGCTACACGCTGAAGTGAATTGTAGCCGTCTGGACAGCTAGTATAGATCTCAATGAAATAGGTTTCACTGCACGAGCCTGTCTTAACCAAGGATTATGCAACTATGCACGCGGGCCGACGCGTGCTAGCCTCGTCAGGCAAACAACCAACCTATCAAAAGGGCAGTATCATGTGATTAAGAAGGATGGGAATATTGCTTTGCAGATTCAGCAGTAAATCAGTGAACAGCCACGTCATGGTGAATGTCACAACCAATAAGAGCAGACCTAGACTTAGTAAGATAGTGACGTGAGGCGGCATCCGAAAAATGACATGTTCGTCATCATGTACTGTACTTACCGATAGTAATATTACAGAAATACTCTTCCTGTCAACTTCTCTAGATGTCTTTCTCAACTACATACAGCGAAAAGAAATACTTAAAAGCAACACCCACATTTCGCTGCCCATCGAAACCTAATCAACGAAAAACAGTTTCACATTTAGTGTGTGTTGTGTGCATATTTTAAATTGTTCTCAAACAACGAGTTTATGCGAACAACCAGATGAAAACTATTAGTACTTAGCTAAAAAAACAACGCATTATTTAAATAACTAGACTACGATACAACAACCCATCATCATTCCTTTAGTGTCAGGTAACAAATCTCACCTTTATCCCTTTCAAAAGCCGGAATAACTTTGGAGACAAACAACTATATTAACATAGGAATTCACTGGAATAAAATGATTCGTGAAAAAATGCGCTTTTGTTTCGCCAAAATAAAATAAAATGATGAAATAAATTTCCGAGGGTATGAATTATCTTACTTCCAATACATAAATTTTACATCTTTCACCTTGTACAGAACAGAACGATCTTTCTTTTGACAATATATAACAATTGTGTATCAATAACGCAACTTAAAATGTTTAAATAAGATACACATGTTACCCAAAATATCAGTGGATAATAAACAGTGAGTTCGATATCAGATGCAGAACATTAGATGTGTTGTAACACCTATAATTTCAAAGTGGAACAGAAATAATAGTCTGTGAAATGTAGTAAATGGTGTGTAGTGTATTAGTTGTGTTACATGATCTGTAGTGTGTTAGTTGTGTTACACGATGTGTAGTGTGTTAGTTGTTTGTACTACATGGTGTGTAGTGTATTAGTTGTGTTACATGATGTGTAGTGTGTTAGTTGTACTACATGGTGTGTCGTGTGTTAGTTGTGTTACATGATGTGTAGTGTGTTAATTGTGTTACATGATGTGTAGCGTGTTAGTTGTGTTACATGATGTGTAGTGTGTCAGTTGTGTTACATGATGTGTAGTGTGTTAGTTGTACTACATGGTGTGTCGTGTGTTAGTTGTACTACATGGTGTGTCGTGTGTTAGTTGTGTTACATGATGTGTAGTGTGTTAATTGTGTTACATGATGTGTAGTGTGTCAAGTTGTGTTACATGATGTGTAGTGTGTTAGTTGTACTACATGGTGTGTCGTGTGTTAGTTGTGTTACATGATGTGTAGTGTGTTAGTTGTGTTACATGATGTGTCGTGTGTTAGTTATACTACATGGCGTGTCGCGTGTTATTTGTGTTACTTGGTGTGTAGTGCGTGAGATATGTTACGCTTTCAACAGTTTATTAGTTGTGTTTCGTGGTCTGTAGTGTGTTAGTTGTACTACATGACTTATAGTGTGTTAGCTGTGTTACAAGGTCTGTAGTTTATGTGATGTGTTCTTTGGTCAGTAACTTTACTCAGGTACTAATAAGAGAGGTGAAATATTGCCACAAAAAAATGTGCTTATTGGTCGACCTGTCACAGATGTCCTCGACTGAAGAGTGTTAGATGTGCTTTAAGACTTAAAAGTTTTTGGTTTTGTTTTTTAAATTAGAATTCTCCCTAACACTTTCGAGGCTCTGTAAGCGACGGACGCAAAGCTGAAGGAAATATTCGTTTGAAGCTTCGTGGAAAATATTTCAGAAAATCTTAAGCACAAAGCTACACAATGGGCTATCTGTGCTCTGCCCACAACGGGTATCGAAACCCGGTTTCTAGCGTCGTAAGCCTGCAGACGGGGGGGGGGTCGTGGAGAATGAAAAACGTTGCAAAAGTGTTTAAGTGTTCAAACACTTTCGTTGGATTGTTCCCGCCGTATATACGAAAAAAAAATTTAAAAAAGTGTGTATAATATTTATGTACTGGCAAATGTATATTTAGAAAACTGGGAATAGCATAGAATTATCTTAATTAAAACTAAAAGTTACTAATAAATCGGTACATATTTTTTTATTTAACTGCCTTCGTCTCATTGTGCATCGGCAGTAAGTTTACGGATTTACAACGCTAAAATCCGGGATTCGATTCTCCGCAGCAGATAGCCCAATGTGTAGCTTTACATTAAAACAAACAACCAAAATATTTAATGTATTAATATATATGCTTAACAGAGGCTTAGCGGTAAGTCTGTGGGCTTTTAACGCTAAAAATCGGGTTTTGATATCTGCAGTGGGCAGGGTACAGATAGTGCTTTGCGTAACTTTGTGCTCAACAACAAACAAACAGATTATATATATATAGTTTTGCGTATTTCGTGTTTGTTTGAATAGATTAAGAAGTTAGAACGTTTTAATATATATATACCGGTATAGTGAAATGTCCTAGTATTTTCCCGGTTTAGGCTTAGCACTTGTCTTATAAGAAATGAGTGGAGCTAACTACTTGTAAAATACCAAGACCGTAAACAATGTAAGGCTTTACTGACGCAGAAATTAGAAGACTATATATACTCTCAAACATGGGCGCCCAAAGGAAGGGGCGGGGGACATGCCCCCCCCCGATTTTCAAAAAGAAAAAAATTAAACTTAGATATGTAAAATTATTCTTCTATGTTATTGGAAAATCATAAGGTATTTGTAATTACAGGGGGTAAGGTTTGTACCCCCCCGAACCTTTTTTTTTTCTTTTTGT
>NW_013672423.1:10464-15967 GCF_000517525.1 Limulus polyphemus
GGCGGATACAACAGAAAACAAACAACAATAGCCACATTCCTAGACGTTCAAAAAGCCTTCGATTCAGTATGGCACGATGGACTAAGATACAAACTACACTCACTAAAAGTACCTATAACATTACTAAGATGGATCTCAAGTTTCCTAAATCATCGAACTGTCAGGGTAAAAATTAACGATTCATTCTCGACTAGTTTCGGATTCTCTGCAGGAGTCGCACAGGGTTCGGTACTCGGTCTAACACTTTACAACATATTTGTTAACGACATCCCATTCCCTGAACAAACATACACATCAACATCACAATACGCAGACGACATCGCCATTTGGAGTATTTCGAGCAACCCTGGTACAGCCTCGAACAGAGTCCAACGCGCACTGGACTCTGTCTCCAAGTGGTGCAACTCGTGGCGCGAATCATTGAACCCAACAAAGACACAAGCCATTGCACTTCACAAAAAAATTAACAGATCAAGGAAAAAGTTAAATAATCTCAAGTTAAAATTTAATGACGTTAACATCACCTTAACGAATAAAGTTAAATTTCTAGGAATAAACTTCACTTCAAATTTAACATGGAATACGCATTTCAAGGACATTACAAAAAGAGTAAATGTCAGAGTAAAATACCTAAACAAAATAGCCGGAAAAAACAAAGGATGTTCACCTAAATCAATAATAACAATCTACCGAGCATTTATCAGACCACTCATGGAATACGGAAGTGCAGTAACATGTAACATGTAAGATAACCAATACAAAAACTACAAATTTTACAAAACAGAGCAATTAAAATTGCACACAGACTGCCGAGCTACACACCTCAAGAATACCTACATAGCATTACCAAGTTACCAACAATCAAAGATCGCTTTACAGAACTTGCCACGAAATTTTACAGAATAGCCAAAAATAAGAACACACTGACTAAACAGTTCAAACAATTAGCTCTAACACCAGAAACTTGGAACACATATGTATCACCATTCAATTACACAAACAGCCTAGAAAACACATAAAACGCTCACCAAGTAACTGAAAGAACTTTCTTTTTCAGCTTTGGGCATTGGTCAGGTAGATTATTCGGCGCCTGACCAGTGAAAGTGGGTTTTCTCGGGGTACTCCCCCCCACCCTCCACCCACCCCCACAGCAAAATTCTGAGAATTGGACCACGATCCTCCTCCTAGCCCTGAAAAGGACCGACAGACGGCCTCCTCCCCCACCCAAAATTTTTAGCCCTAGTGCTTTATCCCACCCGACGCATCCTCGAAGGCGCCGCTGCCTGATTTTCTAAGCTTAATGTATGCTCCAGACCCGGTCAAACCAAATCCAGGACAAACTATAATACTCACGAATATGTACATCCCTCACCAAGCAGCGGGGTTGAAGAGAAGCAGAAAAAAGCTTCTGAACACCCCTGGTTGTCCTCAAACACGTTGAGGTTGAAAGGACGTAATCAAAATTACCACCCAGAGTATAAGTAAGTAGGCTATTCGTGCTGTGCTCACCACGGGTATCGAAACCCGTTTTCTAGCGTTATAAGTTTCCAAATTTACCTCTGAGCCATAGGGGGTTTGGAGTCAGTTAAAGGTACATTTTAAGAGGTACCTTGTTTTTTGACTGCACATAAAACACTAAATTGAAAGAAATTGAAACCTTGTCACAGTTGAGAATTTTGAAATATAAGCATTTATTATCTACCCCATCCCCTCTTGATCCTCAAGTCAAGTCACAGTGAAAACATTTTAAATGAATTTCAATTATTTTGATAATGAAAAACTTCACACTAATATTTTGTCATAGAACATAATTATTAGCTAGAAGATACACATTTTAAGATGACATTAGCAATATACCTTGCCTCCTTCCCATTCGTGAATCGAGACACAAGGGATATCCTTCCTGTTGTTTCAGAGCATACTCACCACTTAACAAATTCTTACATATTCACTCAATATGATCATATTTCAAATATAGACATTAACTGTTTTCTTCACTTATCTTTTGCCTTCTTTTCCTTGCTAGTTAACACTACCTAGTTGTAGTTTGTTGACCTCTTCACTTTTCATCTGGTGTATTTGTTTGGTATTATAGTCTTTTAACAGAATTTGATTACAATAATCTGATCACATAGAGTCTGTTTTCGTAATATATATATATATTTATATATGCGTGTGTGCGTGTTACAAAATTATGAGATATACTGTGCACTGTAATGTATTTTGGTCTTTTCGAGTCTTCTATTGATTTTTTTTCTCAAATGGAAATTCATCTGCGATCCTGATCCACAAAACGTGATTGACGCCATTCCAGTGAGAATCAAGACAATTATCAGATGCAGCAAAGGCTATGAGAATGTTACACATGAGCAACTCCAATCATGGCTTGGTGCAGGTGATACTCTCAAAATACAGGTTGGATGTCTACTTACACATCATCTTTGCAAGTAAAGACAGGTACAACATGGAAATGGCCCCAAACCACCAAAGAGGCAACGACATTCTGACTTCCCTCGCATCAACTTCCAACAACACTGCCTCTATTGTGGTCCAGTGTAGCATAGGCAAGAATAAAAAAATCTTAGGCTTTGAAGACAAACAGTCTTTCGGGTTTACCACTCCTATGGAGGCCAGAATCTTCCATACACACAACCAAGTAAATATTAGATCACTCTGGCGAGGAACTTATTGTGCTCTTATTCTTCAAGCATTATGAGTATAAGTTTTTTACGAATTAAGGCATCAAATGTGCACATCTCGGTCACTGGTGTTAAGGATGATGACCTAGACATCGCTCTCAGTAGAATTGGAAAACAAGATGTCCAGAAATTCACAACTATTGCACCAGATAAGACACCCTACAACACTCTGTGAGCGACACTGAACTGATAAGTTGTCCACTAAACTAGAGAGAAATCTGACAGGTCTTCTTATTGAAAATATTATTAAAAGTGCCCTTATCAACCACCAAAGAGAGCTGTTGGCGTGAACTGATGAAAAATTAACCTTCATAAGCTAAATATACGAGTAATGTGTAACATGTTTCTATGACGAACTCCACTGTTTCAAAAAAGAAATCCGTTGCAACTACTGCAATAAAGATGACTACATTTATTTGACTGGTATTTCAGATGATGGAATTGGATTGTTGCTGACAAGTTTAATTAGGTATATTATCTCGAAATGAAATATTATCCACACATACTCTAGAACAATCAGAGCAAAATAGTGAGCCATAAGATGACACGCAAGAAACCATCAAATGCATCAAGAAAACTGACATTACAGAACCAATGAAATATAATTTACAAATTGAATATTACAATGGTTCAAGTCCCCAGTAGGACAGCAGTAGGTTACAGACTTACAATGGTTCAAGTCTCCAGTAGGACAGCAGTAGGTTACAGACTTACAATGGTTCAAGTCCCCAGTAGGACAGCAGTAGGTTAATATTACAATGGTTCAAGTCCCTAGTAGGACAGCAGTAGGTTAATATTACAATGGTTCAAGTCCCTAGTAGGACAGCAGTAGGTTACAGACTTACAATGCTAATATCCGAGATTCGATTCCCTGCAGTGGACAGAGCACAGATAGCCAATTGTGTGGGTTTGGACTACAAAACAAACGTAGTGGTCCAAAGAAGCCAAACACGTAAAATAAATCAACGTCAGAAACACCAAGAGTAAGAATATGCTCTTATGCCCAAACCTAAAACTGTATACATGTCCCTTATTGACATGATGCCAGCTGAACCGGATACAGGTCTGACGGCCTTGGCTAACGACACAAGCGGGAAATGACTTTGCTGTGTTTGCATGTGATCAACAACGACATCGACTTTCAAGAAATGTCCTCTTTATTTTGATTATTTCTCTAAGTTGGTGTTTCGCCTGGAGAGTGTTTGTTTTAGAGCAAAGGTACATTGGGCTATCTGCTGTGTCCTCTGTGGGGAAACTAACCCCGGATTTTGGGGTTGTATGTCCGTAGACTTATCGCTGTCCCATCGGTGGACTGCCTTGGGAACGTGTATAGTCTCGTAAGTTTCGTAAGCTTGATCAGAACTCTTACAGTTAGAGAGTGTATTTGCTGAAGTCACGGGTACAGCATTCGAAGGAATGATAAAGATTTTGAGTGAAAAACATTTTCTCAAGATATCAGGACAATGTAAGTAGTTGCAGAAGAAACGTTGAGAATAAAAATTCATGAAAACTCACTTGCATGTATGGAAGAGCTAATGATGATGCTAGAAGATAAGCTAGGAGGACATAACAACAAAGATGTGGCTAGATGTTGTCATCACACCAGTCTTTATAATGGCGTAGATGTTGTCATCACACAAGTCTTTATAATGGTAGATGAAAGAGTAGAGAGAGGACAGTTTCAAGTATCTCCATGGTAGCAAGCATACAGTGGGAGGAATAAGATAATTAACACTAAGTCTTCCCGAAGAGCTAAGTAATAATATTGGGGTATATGAGCTGGACTTTGTAGTTTTGTGTAAAAATAACATAATAAATAATCCTTTTTTTAAAGTGAAAACTGAGAACTGCAACATTCACCACGCAGTATCAGTTACCAGAACCGCTAATTCGAATTCTAGCCCGATTAATATCTTATTTCTGAAACGTTTGAGCTTGTTTTTTTATGCAAATCTACACAATAGGCTATTTGTTCTTTGTTCACTACGGAGAGTCGAACACCGGATTTTAACGTTGTAATTCCCTAAACTTACTATTTACACACCGAGTACGAGTTTTACAGAAAAATTCGCCACCCTTAGAATATCTAAATGAAAACGAGTTCTGAAAACGACCACGAATACAGGAGCGTCTCTAATAAACACACAGTTTCGGAATATCCTGTGCATTATTTGAATCACAGTACTTTTCATAAGTTTGTTTGTATATTTTAGAAAAAAGCCACATTGGGCTATCTGCAGAGTTCACCGCGGAGAATCGAACCCCGGATTTTTTAGACGGTATAGGTGTTGGAACTACACTGGTATTGTTTAACTCCTTGAACAGTTCTTTAATTACCGAAAGAATAACATTTACCAAATCTGTTGGACGATTCTTTTCATACTATTTAAGCTTTTATGTAGCCTTTCAGTTTGTATCTTTCTAAGAAATATACATGAACACAATACCTCATATTTTAACTTCTAATATTTCGTCTAGTTTCTTTATAAAAGCTATTTTAAACAATCTCACCAGACTCAGCAGTTACATAAAGCCTGCTTAATACACTTAACCAATTGTTGCTACGATATTACACTTGATGTATTTCTAGCCTGCTTAATCCACTTAACCAGTTGTTGCTACGATATTACACTTGATGTATTTCTAGCCTGCTTAATACACTTAACCAATTGTTGCTACGATATTACACTTGATGTATTTCTAGCCTGCTTAATACACTTAACCAGTTGTTGCTACGATATTACACTTGATGTATTTCTAGCCTGCTTAATACACTTAACCAGTTGTTGCTACGATATTACACT
>NW_013672423.1:16236-17456 GCF_000517525.1 Limulus polyphemus
GCCATCACAGTTTTTAAGGCTAAAGTCACCTGAAAGAAATTTGCTGAACCATCGTTGACACTTATGAACGTTCAAAACATTTCCATAAACTTCTTTGATATTTTTTGTGGTTACAGAGGCGTTGTTTCCCTTCTTGTGTTCAAACAGCATTACATGCAGAATGTGTGTCTCGTCGTGTGCCATTACTATAAAGGATTAAAGTATACTAAACTTTGCACATTATATAGGCTACACTAACGTGACGTTTAGGCGGTTCGTTTAACTATTATACGTGAAGTACGTTTTTTGAGGGGTGGTTAAGGAAAGTGTTCCAAAACGCGACATTAATTTCCTGACGACCTAATATTTTGTACACTACATCTTCATTTCCTACTGCAATACTGGTTAGTTTGTCTAAGTGTTAAGCTGAGATTGAACTGGTTGTCGTCCCCTTACCGACGAAAAAAACTGTGCTTCGTAATTCTGGGCCATAGGTGCGTTATAAGAACGACGGTCAAATATCGCTATTCCGTCTGACAAAATTTATGATGTTAGAAAAACACGTTCTTAATACACTTAACCAATTGTTGCTACGATATTACACTTGGTGTATTTCTTCTGGGGAGAGAAAAACGGATAGAAATAGGAAACTTACATTTCATCAGGTAAGTTATATCGAAAGTTAAGAGTATTATAGATATTTTAAAAACACAACACCTAATATATATAGGACAATCTTGTTATTGTTTCAGAGATTCGGCGGTGAGATGAAGTCAGTCAACACAAACCAACAAGGAAGAATAAGTAAACCAGAGAGATGTAGAAATTAGATGGCACATCAACAGAATGAGAAACCAATTATACGTGAGGATAAATAAACCAGAGAGACGTAGAAGTTAGTTAACTGGTTGTCAAGCACAATGAACTATTTTGTTGTGTTTAACTTCAACTTTAGTGTCCTCAACTTTACTGCTGAGCCACAAGAGGACATGGTAGTTAGATGATAAATCATCATAGGATAAAACCTACAATACTTAAGAATAAACAAATCCGGAAGATAAGGAAATTCAATGATAAATTATCAGAATACAAAAAAATATTCAATAAACGAGGATAAGTAGCTTGAAAGATATGGAAGTTAAATGATACGTAGCATCAGTATATCAGTAACTGTACACAAATCGGGTTTTTATTCATTTCTATCAAGACTTCTTGAACCTCAGGCTAGAAATACACCAAGT
>NW_013672423.1:18253-27407 GCF_000517525.1 Limulus polyphemus
AAAACCTACAATAGTTAAGAATAAACAAAACCGGAAGATAAGGAAATTCAATGATAAATTATCAGAATACAAAAAAAAAATATTCAATAAACGAGGATAAGTAGCTTGAAAGATATGGAAGTTAAATGATACGTAGCATCAGTATATCAGTAACTGTACACAAATCGGGTTTTTATTCATTTCTATCAAGACTTCTTGAACCTACGTATTTTTCTAACATCGTGAAAGTAATTGTATACAATAATTTGGTTGCTTAGTTAATTTCCTGAATACAGTAGTGTTCAGGACAATTTAAAACAATTTAGTTCAATATATATTCATAAAAATTGCAGTTATGGGTTCGAGGACTTTAGCCCTTCAACCTTATTGACGTCTGGTTTTTCGCTCTTGGCTTCCTTGTTTTTCTCTCCGAGATTTCAACGTATCTGGAGATAGAAAAAATGTCTTCAATGTTTTTTCAGGAGCTATTTGTGTAGATATGTTCTTCTCTTATTTCTATATCCCTCAACTGGTCAGCGATACGTTTATGAACTTAAAAAGCTAAAATTCTGCGTACGATTCCTCGTGGTGGAGAGAGCGCAGATAGCAATTTGTGTGGTTTTGCGATAAAATAATCACACCTATTATATAGGAAACAAGGCTGAATGCCCGTCATATGATAGGAAATAATGATTAATTTTTCTTCTCAAAATTGTCTAAATAAATGTTTTATGAACACGTTTTCTAAAAAATTAATTATAATCTAGTTACAATACATGTATGGAGAATGAATATCCTATTTCTAGTATTTCACGAAAACATTTTTATCAATATTTGGTCATTTCCTATAAGTATTGCTTGATTAGCATTTTTGACTTCTGTATATTTTAAAGTTATGTTCAAATGTTCTTCTTGATAAATCTTTATAGATTGAAAAATGCGAAAAAACTATTGTCAAAGACATGTTCCTATTTGATTAACTGTATGACTCTGCAAATTATTAATTGTAATGGTAAAGGCAGTGTATTTTATTATGAATATCGTGGATCTTCTCTTTGGATTGGCTTTCTGGTTTTGGATTTCTTAGCCTGCTGAGCTGAAGAAGCGCACTTTAATTTGGGCGTTTTCAAAATTGAAATGTGCTGCGGGTAAAACATGCGAGTTATTATAGAGTTGTAGCTGAGGGTTCCGATTGGATAAAATCTGGTGATGTTGCGTCAATGTGTCTCCTTGACAACCAAGCAAATGTAATGGGGATTTGCAGCCAAAGATTATGATTTTTGTGCGCCATTAATATCAAGCGTGGGGCACACGTATACTAGATTAGATTTTATTACTCATTACGATCTCTACCTAACTACCCTTAAATCTCATTATATGCTCAAAATATCGCATATATATATATATATTTATATATATGGCTGGAAGAATTTTTTAAAAAACAAACTTGCTTGTCGCGGAAGAAAGCGCAGGCGTTTTGTGCAAGTTGCACATCGATCGGTACCGCAACGGCCCAGATATCGGCGTGACAGACGAACAGACGGACGGCTTTTCGTCTTTATATAGTAGATGGGTCTGTTGTTCACATCTCAACAGTTCTAGCTTACTTACCGATTTTGTGATTTAACTTCATAATTTAAAATATTGTAATTTAAAAGAACTTATTGTCATTGCATGCGGTGGTGATATTTCGTCCTGACATACACTGTGAAGTTAATTTGGTTCTGCTAATTTATACATACACCTACCCCCATGGTGAGTAAGCGAAAGTATGCTGTATTTTTAGTCAAGGCGTTTTACTATCGATTCATAGGGGTGGCAGGTGGTTATATACACAGTCCTATTCAGGTAATTGTTCCTCACATATTAGAATATCAAAAAGTGAAACCCCTCATGGTTTGAAGTCATAATACTCACTTCACTCGTATTTCGATTTTCATAGTTGAAAACTGGTTGTTGTTTTATATATAATTTTTATTCAACACTCTCAATTAATATATGAAGAGACGTTGAGTTTGAAAGTTTCGAAATATCACTGATAAGAAAAAAATTGCTTGAAGCTGGTTTTTTTTTTCATGTAATCGAATGATAGGTACGAAATGTGGAACGGCAGAGTAAAATTTCCGAACTTGTCTCCATTAAACGATTGAGGTGTTTTATACAGAAAGTAAAACATTGGTTCAGTCCAGCCTATGAAATCAGTTTGAATATTTTAGCAGGACTTTTATAATCCATTGTTTATCATTTTATATACGCTAATGATTATCTTAGAATAACTCAAAATTCAAATCATAATTGTTTAATCTTTAGAATACCAACGTATGATTTGTTAACAGAATAATGATATTTCTCATTATTTATGTTTAACAAAGAGCTCTGATTACCTTAACCCACTGTCGCAGTTTCGACTAGGCAGAGACACTTGAATAAAACGAACAATACCAGGCAGAGACACTTGAATAAAACGAACAATACTAGGCAGAGACACTTGAATAAAACGAACAATACTAGACAGAGACACTTGAATAAAACGAACAATACTAGGAAGATACACTTGAATAAAACGAACAATACCAGGCAGAGACACTTGAATAAAACGAACAATACTAGGCAGAGACACTTGAATAAAACGAACAATACTAGGAAGAGACACTTGAATAAAACGAACAATACTAGACAGAGACACTTGAATAAACGAACAATACTAGGAAGAGACACTTGAATAAAACGAACAATACTAGACAAAGACACTTGAATAAACGAACAATACTAGGCAGAGACACTTGAATAAAACGAACAATACTAGGAAGAGACACTTGAATAAAACGAACAATACTAGACAGAGACACTTGAATAAACGAACAATACTAGGCAGAAACACTTGAATAAAACGAACAATACTAGGCAGAGACACTTGAATAAAACGAACAATACTAGACAGAGACGCTTGAATAAAACGAACAATACTAGGAAGAGACACTTGAATAAAACGAACAATACTAGGAAGTGACACTTGAATAAAACGGACAATACTAGGAAGAGACACTTGAATAAAACGGACAATAATAGACAGAGACACTTGAATAAAACGAATTCGTTTTATTCAAGTGTCTCTGCCTTGTATTGTTCGTTTTATTCAAGTGTCTCTGCCTAGTATATTACTAGGCAGAGACACTTGAATAAAACGAACAATACCAGGCAGAGACACTTGAATAAAACGAATATTACTAGGCAGAGACACTTGAATAAAACGAACAATACCAGGCAGAGACACTTGAATAAAACGAACAATACTAGGCAGAGACACTTGAATAAAACGAACAATACTAGCAAAGACACTTGAATAAACGAACAATACTAGGCAGAGACACTTGAATAAAACGGACAATACCAGGCAGAGACGCTTGAATAAAACGAACAATACTAGGAAGAGACACTTGAATAAAACGGACAATACCAGGCAGAGACGCTTGAATAAAACGAACAATACTAGGAAGAGACACTTGAATAAAATGAACAATACTAGGCAGAGACGCTTGAATAAAACGAACAATACTAGGAAGAGACTCTTGAATAAAATGAACAATACTAGGCAGAGACACTTGAATAAAATGAACAATACTAGGAAGAGACGCTTGAATAAAATGAACAATACTAGGCAGAGGCAATTGAATAAAACGAACAATACTAGACAGAGACACTTGGATAAAATGAACATTACTAGGAAGAGACACTTGGATAAAACGAACAATACTAGGCAGAGACGCTTGAATAAAACGGACAAAGTTTATAGAAAAGAACAACAAAACTGCCATAACTGATAACTGGGAGTGAACACGAAGAGATTTACTTCTCAGAAATCTACTCGTTTACAAATAGCAGATAAAGAAAAATGTGAGAAATATTTGGCTGCCACTATCGGTTGATTACGCCATTTTCACCTCCTATTGTATGAGAAAAATTCAGTGTAAATAGAACTTTAAGGCGTATCATATAAAATCTTCCAGAATATATATATATATTATACTTATTATTTTCTTACTAACGAAATTTTCGAAATACATAAACATAGGGTTATTGTATATGAAAACCTTTTTGCACGAGGCAAAATGTGCAACCTTTAATAATATGTGTGTGTGTGTGTTGGGTGTTTGTTTTAGCGCAATGCTAAACAATAGATAAAATGCACATTGTTCACCACGGGAATCGAACCCTGGGTTTTAGCGTTGTAACTCCGTGAACTTATCACTGACTCACTGTTACATATACACGTGTGTGTGTGTGAGCTTCAACATGCTTATATTATTTCTTAAGTAGCTTAAACAAAGCTGTGAACTTTTCCCCATAACATGAAAGATATAAATATTCGTGTACCAGATATACAAGTTATAGTTTACATTCGAAAATAGGATGCGTAGACAGGTTTTATTCGACATATTTATTAACGAAATGTTTAGTGAAAGAATTGATCATGAAGCAGAATCATTTTACTATTCGGATACTACACGTATACGCATCAAATAAATGTAACTTGATAGAATATATTTCTTTACTTCATTTCTGACACTTCAGTATGAAAAAAAAACACCAAACTTGAGCTTTGCTCCTTTTGTCAGCATTAGTAGTGCATACTGGAGGGATTTACACATTTTAACACTAAAGTGAGAAGAAAAAAAAACGATATTCACTGTCCAGATAAGAATAAAAAACTTTATTTCAGCCAACGTTTCGGCGTTACGGCTTCATCACAGTTCTTCTACTACTTGTTTGTTTGTTTGAATTTCGCGCAAAGCTACACGAGGACTGTCTGCGCTAGCCGTCCCTAATTTAGCAGTGTAAGACTAGAGGGAAGGCAGCTAGTCATCACCACCCACCGCCAACTCTTGGGCTACTCTTTTACCATCGAATAGTGGGATTGACCGTCACATTATAACGCCCCACGCGAGTCGAGCGCCATAACCACCTGGCCATGCCGGGCCGTCTTCTACTACTACTAGCCCTGATGAAACAGCAATGGCAAAACATTGGCTGAAATGTTTTACATTCTGACCTGGAGAGTAAAGGTCTTGTTTTTTTCTTTTCTAACCTTACGTTGTTTAGTTGTATCCACGACATCGATTCTGTTCTTTGTCCTTGTTTATATCTACTACAAACTACAATGATTAGACTTGGATGTGAATAATTTCAGAGTAGGTTGCACTCTTTTCAGTATATTTAGAACAACTTAAGTTTACAGAGGTGTCTCCTAGTGACCTTATTATTTTATTTAAACCTTATCTTTCAGAACCGTGTCATTTATTTGGCCACGATAATACTTTTTTTTTTTAACAAGCCTTGACACAATACCGAAACATGTTTATGAGAGTTTCCTTGAGTTCGTTACACATTAAATTTTCTCAGTAAATGTTGAAGCCTATTTTAACTCAACAGCAAGACTGAAGATGGAGGATGTAAAGGTACACTCGTCGGGTGTATTTTCTATATCAGTACTTCACATCACTAAAGGTGTGATTTTACACTTTTTTATTAGAGTGTTATATAAAAAACATAAGAATAGAATATTACTCCAAAGTTCTCAACTTCCAGAATTCACCGGCTTGCCGTTTCTGCCAACATGGCCTCCTCGAAGGACTGAAGATTAAATATCAACGGATAAATCAGTTTAACTTGGCAACTCACTACTAGAATCGCGTTGTAACTGTTTTCATTCTTCTCAAAGCATAACGTATGCTGTCATATAAAGGTACAAGTCTTTTTTTTTTTGTAAGTGGGTTAATGCCAGAGAAAGTCGCGTTTGTTTCTGTGGTGATTGATGTATTTTTAATATATATTTAAATTGCACCGTTATCATGCAGTCACTGTATTTAATCTAGTCAATATTAACATATTTCAGTTATAGGAGTGAAACGGTAACGACTGTTATTTAACCAGTCGAGCAATCTCCTTTCAAGTCGACATGGGTTCATTTTCACTTGTTTACTGGCATATGTGTGAGAAAAACCTGCCCAGGTAGGTTTCTTAGAAATACGGTTACTATGATACGAGAAAACCCACATTTCCAGTTCTTTTTTTGTTGCTTCATTATATAAGATTGTTTTTATTTTTAAAACCATACCAGAAAGCGTATCAAAAGTACAATGGATTTACTTCTTTATAATTTGTCTTTTACCTTTTAAACCAGTACATTAAAGTGATTGAAAGAACTGGCATGGTCTGTTGGTTAGGGCGCTTAACTCGCAATCTGCCAATCGCAAGTAGAAATTCCTCGCAGAATATGCTTGCCCTTTCAGCCATGTGGGCGTTATAGTGTTACGACCAATCCTACTTTTCATTGGTTAAAGAGTAGCCCAAGAGTGGTGATGACTATCTGTCAGTCTTTCACTGTTAAATTAGGGACGGCAAGAGCAGATAGCCCTCGTGTAGCTTTACGCGAAACCCAAAAACCCAATCAATGATGTATTTAAAATATTGTCCACTCGTACTTCTCCAAATACAGCTTTTTCTTGTTTAAAAATGTAGGTCGAAACAAATGACGAAAATATTTTAATGTCGACCCAAAGGGTGATTGAAACGTCAGAAGTACGCTTGACCAATTCACTGACAAAGGCCATAGCACATTAGATTTCCCCCATCAGCAGTACATCTGAGTACGTATAAAACTTAAAATCGGTTTCGATTATAGTGGTGGGCAGAGCAAAGATAGCCCATTGTGTAGCTTTGAGGTAAAACAAACGCATGCATTCCTCTAGCAACCATTGGTGTACGTGATGTAGTTCAATCTCTGTTAAAGTCTTTACACAATCTTTGAGGAACCACGTGGTGTCCTTTAGTTCTTCAATCGCAAACCGATTTCGAAAACTTTAAACGTTTACTACACGTGTCTGTAAAATTAAAGAGAGAACCTAACCAAGTGTTTGAAATCCCCCACTGTTAAACAGGTTTTAGCTACAAAGACACTAAAGCAATAAATGTCTGCACTTATCTATATTTTACAATAGGGTTGCCTAAGGTTTTTCCGATCACGATCTTGTTTTGTTTGTTTGTTTATTTTGAAATTCGCGCAAAGCTACACGAGGGCCAACTGCGCTAGCAGTCCCTAAGTTAGCAGTGAAAGACTAGAGGGAAGGCAGATAGTCATCACCACCCACCGCCAGCTTTTGGGCTACTCTTTTACCAACGAATAGTGGAATTGATCGTCACATTGTAACGTCCCCACGGCTGAAAGGGCGAGAATGTTCAGTGGAATGGAGATTCGAACCCGCGACCCTCAGATTGCGAGTCGACCGCCCTAACCACCCGGCCATACCGGGCGATCGCGTTTTAACCGGTCTCCATAATCGCTCCCTCCCTTCCTCCCTATACATATCTATATTATATTTATGTCATCAATTTTGTAAAATATTAAACATTTATTAACGTAATAAACATAACTTAGTTGTAGGTGGGGGTGGGGATGGACGTACATGTGTAGGTGAGCACAGCTCATATTTTCATATGACAATCGGTCTCACCAGACTTTTCAGGATATAATATAAGCATAATTTCCTAAAAACTGACTCAACTTCCATTTCCACCCCTACCCAGTATTTATTTGAAATGACGCTACTCATGACTATCATTCTTGAGAACCCAGACTTAAACAAGGGAGGTGTAGAAAATGACACATCCGGGTGTGCTGTTAACTACAGCCGTACTGTATTACAGTCGCTTGTGTAAGGATTTCCAGTGGAAACATGTTTTCTCACGCGAGGTTCAGGTGGGTTTCTGTCTATTATAACATTCAAAATAATTAAAAGTTCATAGTCCTGACTTCTCTTCACAACCCTTTGTTTCTCTCTTCAGACCCCCCCCCATGTTTAAAAAAAAATACCGTTCTACAGGGTTCTATAAAATATTGTCTTAGAAACGGTTTTAGTTTTTTTCGGAAACTGTGTTTGTTTCAGGATTTTGCATAACGTGTTTCGAAACATGAATCATCTTATTTTACTGTTAAAGCATGCTAACCTCAGAAAGTGATGAGAATTTTATCCGCGGTTAACGACACGTTGGTGCATAATAGCGCTTCGCTCTGTGGGGCCGTGAGTTTATTATAATGAGTGACGGTCAAATCCCCCTTTTCGAGTTGGACGTGAATGCTATTGACAATCCGCCTTCCCTCTAGCGTATGAGTTCAGAATTAGGGATGACTAATGCAGATATCCCTTGTGTAGGTATGCGCGAATATTTGAGACAAAAAACAGCAACAAATTTTTGTGGTCAAAGCAACAACTGTCCAAACTGATATTTATAAAGTTTGATGTATAACCGCCTTCTACGGTATTTATTTTATGCTGCAGGGGAAATACATATTGTTGCGTATCTGCTTGTTTGATAATTTCCCGTAAAATTTCTTTCCGAGAAACTTCGGCGATACGAGTTCTTTATTAATTAAAACTAGTTTATTCTTTCTCGTTACAAACTTTGTAATGCACTTAATTTCCACAGTTACTTTAACTTAAACACACGCTATAATTTACAGCGATTCACGCACTTTACTTACGGTCACTACCGCTCGCTTGACTCAATTATCTGTCTGTCTGCAATTATATCTCCGCTTTATTTGCCGGGCTTATATACTAAAATAGATGGCGCCAGAAAAAACTAGAGTTGTCAGGAACAGTCATGATCCTTCTAGAAACTCTAGCGTGCATGCTTCCAGCGTCACGTGATTTCCGCTGTCCTAACACTGCCCCTTCCTTAGTATTGTTCGTCCCGAACAATAGCCACTTACATTAATCCAAGAGATTAATCTGAGAGACGATCCACTATGTAATATGGGCCTTCCCATGGCGAAGACAACTTAAGAGACTTCCCTTTGGTCTTTCTGGGATTATACAACCAAACCTTGTCTCCTGATACAAAGCTGACTTCAGTAAATCTCTTATCATAACATAGCTTCATCGAATCAGCAGACGTTTTCAAGTTTGAACGCACTTGATGATGAATATCATCCATCCTTTCAGATAACACTTTCACGAACTCTGACACATTTTCAGACAACTCTTCGTAAGGTGGGCGTCCTATTATCTGATCCACTGGCAAACAAAGTTCCATACCAAACATCAGCTTTGCTGGAGTGTATCCAATGGCTTCATGCTCTGCTGTTCTATATGCCATCAACAGCCGAGGGAGTAAG
>NW_013672423.1:27758-29593 GCF_000517525.1 Limulus polyphemus
CAAAACTTTGCCAATTCCTGTCCCAGTGTCCAGTTGTACTTTTCTACCATCCCATCAGACTGTGGGTGAAGTGGCGTTGTCCTGGTCTTTCGTATGCCAAGCAACTTGCAACATTCATGGAACACAACTGATTCAAAGTTACGGCCTTGATCCGAATGCAGTTCGTATGGCATACCAAATCTGAAGAAATCACTATTAGCCGAAGCTACAGTTGTAGCTTCCTGATTTGGTATTGCATATGCCTCAGGCCACTTGGTGAAATAATCCATCACCCCACAAATGTACCTGTTTCGAGCAAGAGTTTGGGGTAAAGGACCAGCAATGTCAACGGCTACTCTTTCCATTGGTGCTCCAACTTGATATAACTTTATTGGAGCACGTCCCTTATGTTTGGGTCCCATTTTAGTACAACATGTACTGCAGGTCCTGCACCATTCTTCCACATCTTGCCTCATGCATATCCAGTAAAATCTCTGTCGTAGGTGGCTCAATGTCTTCTTAACTCCGAGATGTCCTCGTGTTAAACTATCATGGGATTGATGCAGCACAGCTTCCCGTAACCTTCTCGGTATAACCATTTGCCAGGTCGTCACTTTCCCATCTGCAGTTTCCCTGGAGAAGAATACCATCTTCAAGCTTCAACTGGTCCCATTGTGCCAAATAATCCTTTGTCACATGACTTAAGCTAGACACCTTCTCCCAAGCAGGGTGCAAAACACTTGCTTTTAGAAAATCAGTTATTGGCTTCAAATCTTGGTCTTTCTCCTGCTCTGCTTTAATATCTATACCTTGTTCCACTTCACCATCATCAACTCCTTCAGTCACTTTGAGTTCAGCCTGATCACACCTGGTTAGTTCAACCTCCCTCTTTTAACATTTACCGGGATTTGGCCTTTGTTGTTCCCAAACGTCATTTTATCAAAATTAACAACACACTTCCTCGGTAGTAAGTAGTCCAACCCTAATATGCATTGGTCTTCAATGTCAGCCAAGTATACTTTGTGTCTGTCCTTCATGAGCATGAGCTCAATAGTTACCCACACTGGTCCCCACAACCTTGCATAATAACCTGTCACACCACAGAGCTTCTGTATGGCTTCTGGTACTCCTTTGTGATCTATCACCCTGATACTCACAAGGGTTTGCTGAGATGCTGAATCTATGATAAAGTTGCACTTTTGGCCATCCAGCTTTCCTGTCACGTAGACACTATGTATGCTTGGCATTTTACACTTAGCTGTTGGGACTTTCATGATGGGGGTTGGTAGACATCCCTCAACACCAACCACTACTGGTTTTCTCGTGGCTGACTTATTGGTAGTATTCCTCTTACACTGGCTCCTCATATGTCCTTGCTCTCCACAGTTCCAACAACCTTTCTGGGTAGCAGCCTTTCTTGCCATGGCATCTTCCCTGTTTTGAAGTTGCCAGCATTGAGCTCTCTTGTGCCCAGGTTTGTTACAGTGCCAGCAAAGTCCCTCAAACCTCTCTGAAAGATGACCTTTTCTGGCCTTATATCGTGATGACTGTACCAACTTTGGTACCTCTGTGCTGGACTTAATGTAGGATTCGAATTCAAGAGCTCTGGCCATTGCATCCTGCATAGTAGAGAGGTGTGCTTGCTTTACTTGTATCTTCAGTTGTGGACTGTCCAAGGCATCTACAAACTGATCCCTCAGCAACAACTTGAGGAGATCGGGTGGTGCAGTTGGGTAGGCCTTGTGTGCCATGTTTTCCAAGTCTTGTGCCAGCCCTGTAGACTTCTGACTGATTTTGGGTTCCATACCTGAGCTCTAGAGCCGACACCAGTGCTCTATAGTTGTGCTCATCATCTG
>NW_013672423.1:29995-31820 GCF_000517525.1 Limulus polyphemus
CTCCTCTGTCCATCCACTCATCTCTGCACGGAGCTCAAATTGTGCTCTATATGCTTCCCACGGTGCCTTCTCATCGAATTCCTGTGGCTTCCTTCGTACTAGATCACTCCCTATTGCTGACATTCATATCTGGGATGTGACTTCTAACAGAACTGAAGATGTGCATTAGGGTTTAGCTGCGGGGTCTGTAAGGGCTTACTGTTGTCTGGTGCTGATTTGGTCGATGGCTAATATATCCTCCCTGTGTAAAATACAGTAAATCATCCTTTGATGTATTTAATTCACTTTGAAATTTACTAATGTTTTCCATTTGTACTCTTGCCACTGTTGTTGACTTTCCTGTAGTTGCTGCTGACTTTCCCGCAACTATTGGAGACTTTCTTCCTGTTTCCTTTCTTGTTCCAGTTTGCCACTGCTGTAGTCTCTCTTCTTGTTTATTTTCTTTCTCCTCCAACCACTCTGTAGCCTCTCTTCTTGTTTCTGTTATTTCTCCTCCAAACACTGCTGTAGTCTCTCTTCTTGTCTATTTTCTCGTTCTTCTTGTTTCTTTTCTTTCTAGAGTTGCCAGGAACAGTCATGATCCTTCTAGAAACTCCAGTGCGCATGCTTCCAGCGTCACGTGACTTCCGCTGTCGTAACAATATTGTTAAAAATAGTGTTATTGTGAATAAAGAGAGGTATCACAACACACTTTCGTCTGCAATACTTAGTGGCGACTTTTAAATTCAGCAAGATAATGATCTAAGATGGTTTTGGATGAGACCAAAAAAATCTTGTGATTTGAAAGAGCAATTTTGAAGTACTAGAAACCAACTAAAATACGATAATAGAATTAAACAACGAAAAGTCACACCCTAACGAAATGGTTTTATTCTGCAACATTTCGGCCTAAGGTGGAGAATCGGTTAGAATTAGACATAAACACGAGACACGCAGGGGCGTGAACGAGACAAGTCGATAATGCATAACAAAATATCGACTTGAACAGAGTTAATTAGACATTTGTTTAACAGCAAATTAAAGCTTGGAGTAGTCCATTCTTTCTTTGGGGGTGGGTGGGGGAGTATCTGTGGGCCAGACTAGTTTCAGCGAATTTAACTCCTCATCAATGACCACCGAATGCAACTTCAGACCAAATCAAGCATTTATAGTAGTGAGATATCGAAAAGGTGTATTTAAGTGTTTTACACTAAAAAAAAAGAAAAGAAACCTACCCTTTTATTGGTATTTAAAAAACTTGTAGCATTCCGCCACAATTTAATTCTTCGTAAATATCGACTTGTCTCGTTCCGCGCCTGCGTGTCTCGTGTTTACGTTCTGATTCTCACCCTCAGTCAGTTGTATTTCTTTGCCTAAAGTGGGCCTAAGGTCGAAAAGTTGCAAAATAAATCTATTTAGTAAGAACGTAGAAAGCATTTTTATCTACTTCTTTTATTTGTTTAATTCTATTAATGAATTCCAATCATAAAAGAGCACTATAATTGATAAAATACGGTAAGTTGGGGAGTTAGTACAGCAAACGTGAAAATAAATACCGAATGAATACTGGTAGAATCATATCGATGTAGTCGTGTTCCAAGATTGGAGGATCATCTATTACATACTGGTTATTTAATTTATATTCCAATTGAAAATGATTATCTATAATATTGGCCGTTGAGTAAAATGTAAACCAAAAACTTTTCATTAAAACTTGAATGTTTGTCAGTGTTGACGCCAGGGGGAGGCGAGCACTACCTCTGAATTTTGTTTCTCTCCTATAAAATTTTCAGTCAAAATGTTCGGTAAAAATTACCGTATTTTTCGGTGTTTAAGACGCACTTTT
>NW_013672423.1:32820-38367 GCF_000517525.1 Limulus polyphemus
ACATGGCTTGTGTATATCGTATATATACATATATACTATTCATACCTTCGGTGTATAGGACGCAAGCAGATTTTGACATCAAATTTTTGGATAAAAAAGTGCGTCTTACACACCGAAAAATACGGTATATGCTGGAGAGAGATCTGAGCTATTGCTACACCAGCTATCTTTGGGTTTCAAAACAAAGTATGACGTCATACTTTTACGCGAGCTTTTGTAAATTCTCAGCAGGTTACATTGTTTTCCTTGTTAGGCATCAATATTCTTAAATCTCAAATTACTGACTCACTATTGGTAGAGTCCGCATATTGCATCATACTGCGTAAGTTTACGTTTTAACTTGTAACAATACATTATTCAATGTAAATAAATGGCCAAAGAAGATTGAATGAGATCACTCAGTTTTCATGTAAAATACATGGGGGCCTCAGCCACCAGTTATTGGGAATAACTGCAACATGGATGGTACATTTCTTTAAAGCTGTTTTGTGTAACTTTCATGTTATTATTAACCTTTTAGCCATGAAAATAACAGACCCATAAAAAACTTGACGCAGAAATAGTTTAGAAATATGTGTTTAAACATACAATAAGCTCCAGTGGCAATTCAGTGTTAAATAAACTATTACATTCTAGTGGCACAGTCCCCCTTTGGGTCGGCGGTAAGTTAGTTTGTGGAATTACAACACTAAAATTTGCAGATAGCCCATTGTATAGCTTTGTACTGAGAGAACAACTACTGGTACAGACTTACTGTATTCTGTACTAACTTTATTTTCAGATATTGATGTAGGCACATAACATAGTTTACACATGCATGCCCCCCAGTGAGACAGTGATAAGTTTATAGACTTAAAACGCTAAAATTCGAGTTCGGTTTCCAGCTGTGGATACATCAGGTAGCCCATTGTGGCTTTACCCTAAAACAAGCAAATAATGTATGTGCATATTAAAATATAAAACCAAGACTTTGTCTTCCAGTTAGTTTACAAATATAGGAAAAGAATATCTGAAAACTGTTGCTAAAATTCTACCCGACAGCTTGAGAAAAAAAAAAAAGATAATGAAACACGTGTAAAACCATAAAAAAAACTCGGTTTTATGTCTTAAAACACCTTCAACTTAATTTTTGATAATCTATTCGTTGTTAGGCAACAATACAGAATAATATTTTATTTTAAAATTATATCTATTCTTAGAAATGTTGATGAATAAACGCCATCGTCAAGATTGTTAGAGAAGTTTGTGAATTAACAGCGTCATGATTAACTAGCATGAGGACGTTTATCAGCGTGGATCTTTCTCATACAGTAAGTTTGTTACTACTACTAAATACTCCAAACAATACTTTACGACAGTGGGGGTCACGTGACGCTAGTAACACGTCATATTCTCGAAGGTTCGTGAATCCTCGAGTGTTTACTAGATTTGCGGTATTATTGTATATATAAGACCGCCAAGAAGTGACGGCAACAATGTATTTGAACTGCAGACAGAGATAGTGACTGATAATTGAGTCGAGCGAGCACGTGAGTCGTTCGTTGTGAATTGTAGCGTTTGTTATAGCGTGACTGTGGAAATTAAGCGTATTGAAAGAATAAACCAGTTTTATTTAAGAAAGGACTTGTATCGCTAAAGTTTCTCCAGAAAGAATTTTTACGGAAAATTAACTAACGACCAGAGACGTAACAATACTAATATTTCCTTTCCAGTGTTGTTTCTGGAAAGCTACTGGCCACGTGAATAGCTGCTTAATAATAGAATATTATTGGGAACTTTTGTTTGTTTGTTTATATTTTCTTGAATGAAGTGTATTTTACGAAGCTAGGGTGTATTCTTAAAAAAAAATCTCACCATAAATAAAACTTAAAGGAAATGAAGAGTGAATTCAGTATTAATAAATGACTATTACGAGTATCTTTTAATAACAATGTAGTGTTTATTTATAGGATATATCAGATCAGAGACCCTGAGGCTCAAACACAGCTATCTCTAATTTAAAACAACTGACCTGAAGAGAAGAAAATCAGTCAGCAACACAGCTGGGAGTGCGGAGCGCGTTTAGCAACATATCGTGACTAGAACTTTGGGCCTTCCAGGCCGCAAACTGTCACACTAACCCTTAATTGAGGATTAAAGTAAATGTGTATAATACTTAAGACACGATAGTCTATCGTCTATCAATCCTGATGATAGAGAAAACAGAATTCAGTAGGTGTTATCATTAAATATACTGGTAATATTATCAAATACAGTAAAACTGTCTTCCAGTCAGTTTCAAAAGTTTAATTTCAGATATTAAGTTGATTTTAAAGTCCTTGAATACATTCCAAACTATCGTTTTTAGACTTAACACTGTCAGTGTTTTCAAGGAGAGTATCCCCTCGGTGAACACAGCCCGATATGGATTTGCTATAAAAAGAAAACACAGTCGAGGAGAGTACAACGTCAGAGATATTTTTTTGTGTGTGTAAGATCTCACAACGACCAGGTGTGTATGTGTGGATGGGTTGGGTTTATTTTCTACATATGCGATATACATGGAACCTTGAAGCTTCGTCCTAAAATTCATGTTTTTTTTTTTATCTTAGACAGAGCACTACTTTTTGCTTAGTTGTTTAACATTTCGACAAGAGGAGGAAAAAAACGGACTTAAGCCATCCTTATGAGTGAAAACACAATGAAATATTCTTGTCCAATCGTTTGAAAGTACACAATGATATAACGTAAAAAATACATCACAGGCATAGTTATTCGATAAAATCCATTAAAAGTTAAAAACACTTTTCCATCCACCTACAAAGTTTGAAGTTTAAAACAAACAATGCATGATAAACAAAAATACAGGTTTCAACAATATTCAATTATCCATGCTTGTCAGACAGACAGAAAAAAAAAGCTACTTTTTATATTCAAAAGGGATTATTTCACACTTTTTCCCTTTCAATTGAATTCTAATGTTGTTTATCTGTTTCGCTGGTTGCATTAAGGATAATTGAATTGTGTTCTTTTTCAGGCTCAATTTGTAGTATTTTAACACTCTCGACGTGGTATTAAAGTTGACTTAAATTATAACATGATATTTGATTTCTTATTTCAAACAATACGTAGTTCACGTACGTAACTATGAGAATTGCTAACGGCTTGACCACCATCCCAAACATATCTTTATCTCCAAACGTATCTTTATGTGTATTTAAGTATCGTAAATCTGTAATTACTATACTTGTAGTTATTTTTTGTTATTTCTATTTTATGACAATATTTTGTTTTTGTTGGTCAAATATGTTATTGTAATTACGCCTTAACACATCTTTTATACTCTATAACTCCTGACAAAAGACAGTTTATCGGCACGAAGCCTACATACTCAATAAACCTTTTAATACCTCAGAGTACGTTTCTTCTATTTATCGTTATTGATAAACTATTAACACTGCCATCTGTTGTTTGAGTATTAATTTATTATAATAAAATAGGTTTATCATTTCACACTTGCACATTAACCTTTATTCTATATTAAGCAGCCTGCAAGAATCAAATGATTTTTTTTGAGGTTTGAATTTTAAAGTTTTATAAATAGATAAATTCAATAATGATAAAAACAGCGATAAACCCTGTTTTAAATGGCTTGAAAACGTTTTACTTCAAATCTAAAATGAGGTTATTGTGAAAGAAAGAAATACAATAGTTAATAAATAGAAAAACTACTGGAATGACAATTTGGAGTAAGTAGCTAAATATGATTACACACCTTGGTGCTTACTCGACGGTTTAATATTGAAAAAACTTGATTTGCCTAAAAAAACAGATATCGTGACATCCCTGAGATTTTGTCATCTATATTTTTACTCTATCACCTTAAAATTAATGGAAACTTAAACTGGTAATTTTAATTATATAAATAGTGTTTCTATTTTGTTATAGCAAGTGGACTCTACGAATTATGTTAAGAATTTAGGAGCGTCGACAAGACACTTCGGGTGTTGAAACCTGGTTTTTAGTGTCATAAACTTTCAGACTTACTGCTGAGCCACTGGGGAAGGGTTGTTTGTGAAATCTATACCATATTTAGGCCTAAGTGAGAAGTGATTGAGCAACAGTTCAGCATATTATCCACATGTGAAGACACACATTAGTAAACGAAAGGGGTAGTGGATATAAAATTATAACTCCACGTTCGCCAGTTTTGTTAGTACTAAATGTAATTTTCAATTACCATCAATACACATAAGAGGTTTCAAAAAGGGAGGAGGTCATTTGCATCCGATAACCCCCACCCTCGAGCGACGCCCATCGATATATTTAACATATAACTTATGTGCAGTTATGATCAAAAGCTCTTGGTAAAGATCTTATATATATTGCTAACAGTGGTGTCAGTTCGAGCGTTCGTCTGTCTCCCGTTCCAAAAGCTGCGCATGCAGATAACGCTTATTATTCAGTTTTGAAATGACGGGAGAACGGGCATGAATAATGTTGATGCCATATTTTATTTTGCAAGCAGGATATTCTACACTAAATTGTCAGGAATTAATCACACTATCATTCACGTTTCAAAACGTGACGTAACTCAGAGAATAAAAATGTAGATTTACCGTATGTTATTGTTGAGCGGCTCTTAGCATGACTGAAATGCTTAGCAATTACTTTTCGAAGTGGGCGGTTTAAGTAGCTCAGAGCTTTGGTTCTGAGTGAAACCACGAATGCAACACAATTAATTTAAATTGATAGATTAACTTAAACATTTCCCGTCACTGGCGACTGGTAGTTCTGCTTCCACACAATAATTTACAAACACCTTGATCAAAAGTGTACATATCCGCTACTTCAAGAAAAAAAAAAGTCGCTATATTCAGTTTTATGAACATATGAAGAAAAATCAGCTATAATAATATATAGACAACAAGAAATCGTTTCAGCGAACAATAAGCTCCAAAAGTATGACAGGTCAGCTATTATATCGCTAGAAAATTGTGGTCGTAGATTAATAGATGTCGAGATGTCAGCAATTATATCGATAGAAAACTGTAGTTGTAGATTAATAGATGGGTGAGATATCAGTTATTACATCGCTAGAAAACACTAGTTGTAGATTAATAGATGGGAGAGATATCAGCTATTATAACCGCTAGAAAACTGTAGTTGTAGATTAATAAATGGGTAAGATATCAGCTATTATACCGCTAGAAAACTGTAGTTGTAGATTAATAGATGGGTGAGATATCAGCTATTATACCGCTAGAAAACACTAGTTGTAGATTAATAGATGGGTGAGATATCAGCTATTATATCGCTAGAAAACACTAGTTGTAGATTAATAGATGGGTGAGATATCAGCTATTATACCGCTAGAAAACTGTAGTTGTAGATTAATAGATGGGTGAGATATCAGCTATTATACCGCTAGAAAACTATAGTTGTAAATTAATAGATGGGTGAGATATCAGCTATTATACCGCTAGAAAACTGTAGTTGTAGATTAATAGATGTCGAGATATCAGCTATTATATCGCTAGAAAACTCTAGTTGTAGATTAATAGATGG